>NC_084734.1:18139028-18144028 GCF_033978785.1 Entelurus aequoreus
TATTTTAGACTGGAAGTACTCCTGTGATAAGAAAATTCAGCTTGGCAGTGGCTACAAACCACTTCGCTTCTGTCAATTCCGCCGCCTAGAAGTATTTTATAATGAAAATAACCCTGTAAAAGTTCTGTTGAGTTGCCCTTCTTCTCCATACTTTTGTTTTCTTCCGCGTTCTCCTTCCTTTTCCGCAGGAGCCAGCAATAGGCTTTAACAAAATAAAAGCATATAAAAAAAACATACGCAATAACGCGCGATAAAATATTTGTCGGCGTTAATAGATTGATGGGTTAACTCAAAATTAACGCATTAACTTGCCCACCCCTAATATATATATATATATATATATATATATATATATATATATATATATATATATATATATATATATATATATATATATATATATATATATACATACACCAGCCAAATTGTTTTACCCAAATGCGGCCCTGGAGACAAAAAGTTTGGGGACCCCTGCTTTAAATAGACCTCTTTTTAGACTAGTTGATCTGCTGTCTCTCTTTTTTGCTCTGACTCCCTCTCCTGGGTGGAGAGGTTATCAGGTGACCACGGATCAGCCTCCACAAATGTAGCGCTAGCTGTTCCAAGTCGGGACCCAGGGTGGACCACTCCTCTTTGCATCAGTTGGTGACGTCTCTGCGCCATGACGTGTCTACATGCAAGAGGATCTTCTGCTGGCCCCTCACATTATTAACTGCATCCACTTGGCATCTATTGCACCGGTCACCCATGGGGGGCGGGGGAGGTGGTCCCCACATCTGCGGTCCCTTCCAGGGTTTCACGTTTTTCTCATTGGGTTGAGATTTTTCTTTCCCTAATATGGGATCTGAGCTGAGGATGTCGTTGTGGCTTGTGCAGCCCTTTGAGACATTTGTGATTAAGGGCTTTATAGGTCAACTTTGATTGATTGATTGATTGATACTTGCAAATTATTTTTTAGAAGTGTAAGAAAACAAGATGTACCAACTGGACAGCACAGTTATAATTTGTGTAAAATGTTAGAGTAAAAACTGATTATTGTTTTGAAAAAATAACATTTACTTTGTTAACACATACACACACACAAACATACTGAAAATCGGTACTGTGAAGTATCAATTCCCAGGTCTCCAAGAATTTGTACCATATCGGTTCAAATGCGAAAGGTACTCAACCCTACTAAACCCACATTAACCCTTGATGTCTTTTTCTCATGAGATTAGAGAGAATTCCCCCTCTAAAATATTTACATAATGGCCAAATATCCCAAAATTCCATCCATAAAAATATTTGTCTACAAATGTATTAACTTTGATGCTGGAATATATACAGTTAAAAGTGCTTTTAGTAAACTTCACTTTATGTGTCTGTATCATTGATGCTAATGATTGTGTTTATCTCTGACACTGTGTGTCTCCAAAAAGCCCTATAGTATACTCGATCCACTTTGGACATATACACTGTAACAGTGCACTTGTCCAACATAATATATATCTTGTAGCACATACAGCAACGTAACATTAAGAAGTGGGACAGGAGGACACTAACTAAAATTGCAATGTGAGATACATGTTAGTATTACATTTGAATATCATGCTAGGTTAGCTTATTGGCAGAGGAAAGAAAAAACAACAACTTACAACTCCCATGTCTCTGTGAACGCTTTGAGTATCTAGTGGACAGAAAAGCGCTATATAAATCTAATCCATTATTATTATTATGTCTGTAGCTGACTGACAAAGATTGTTTTATAAGTATCTCTGCAATGCCGCGAGGCTTTGATTTAAAATTTTCAGGACTTATGCAGATCCAAAATACACAACAGCAGGTACAAACAGGTAAGAAAACATTTTCCTTCCTCCTTTCTGAGAAGCCACAACTTCTAAAGCGCCTCGCCTCTTTTTTTAAACGTGGAACAAACAAATGAGGTAGATGATTGATTTTTATCATGTTGGGTGCTCATAAATAGGTTTTACTGGTAGAACATCATTAAAAAAATAGTTTTTACATTTTAGTATACCTTTAATCTTCGATTTTCTTATCCAGAGCAGAACAAATTGTGGGGGCTGACATACTTCTTGCAAGTGCTTCTAAGTAATGTGAGATCGATACGTGAAGGCTGCGTTAGGAAAGCACCATCACCTCCTCATGTTCAGATGTGCACCTTGTCATAGGCAAGCATCCGTCAAGCGCTAACGGCTTTCCGTTCGGCCCTTGGACACATTCCAGCGTACAGTAAGATACACTTTGCAACGCGTTTTCTTTTCCATTTAAAAAGTTGCCCATCATACAAATCTTAATGTATTGACTGGAAGTTGTAAGGAAGAATTACGCTCTGTTTGCGTTTCAGGCCGACTGCAGTTAGGATGCTGCAAATGATAACACATTTATCAACAAGCTTTTTCCTGTCCAATACGTAACACTGGGAAATACATTTTTAGCATGAGACATTATAGTTCATAGCCATAAAAGGTATGCACACTTCTGTAATGCTATACTTCAGCCGTACATGTTGGCTGCAAAGCAAACACCTGTACCATCATTCATCCCTTGTGGAATTACCATCAAATATCAGTGCCGGGAAATAAGACAGACAGACGGGAATTAGGCTGGTAATAAGAAGAGGAGGAGAAGCGGATCCATTTAGCCTCCGACAGAACTTGAAATGTACAGAAGTGAAGTTGACTAGAATTGATTTGGGAGAGTAGAGTCCAGGGCTGACATGATGGATGTCGTAGAAAGTCTTTCCAATAAAACCAGCATTTCATTGTTGCTAGTTGTTTTCTTTAAAAACATCTTCCTCAAAGGCAATATTTTTCCACTGAGGGCTGCACACTGAAAAATTAAACAATGCATGAACCATTTTGACATATTTCATTTTTAAAGCCAATGCAATATATATACTTTTCAAATAGAAAAAACAGCCTGCATGCATGTCAGCTTTCTGTTCTAATTAGGGGTGCATAATAAATATCAAATATTAGCAATGATAACAGTGTTTCCCATAAACTGCCAAGATACCTGTGGTGGTGGGGGCGTGGCTATGGGCGTGGTCACCATGACATCATCGAGTAATTTGCATAATTTACTACAATGATTTGATTTTCTCTAAAAAGGCTCAAAAAAGTATACTTACTAATTAATAATAACATTTTTGTTTTAAACGTCCATCCATCCATCCATTTTACAATATAATTACAACACTTTATGCACATATTTATATACAGATTTGAACAATAAGTTATTCACTGAAATATATTTATTAATTGTGGTTCTTACAAAAAATATATCTTATAAAATATAAAAGCTAAAATGTCTCAAAGCTCTGCCCCTTTAATTAGTGCATACTAAATCATTTAACTTTAGCCTACAACTACAACCATATTATTTACCAGCAACATAAAGTGAAACAGAGGCAGAGGTGTCCTGCCAGTCAGTAACAAATAAACAGAAAACAGTAGTGGTGGTAGGTAGACACAGAGCTTCATCAAACATCTCATCCACTGAACAAAGAGCTCCAAAAATCTTGAACTTTAGACTGCCATCAGTTTTACTCCCTACACTTAACCATGTGTTTCCTACTGCCTGCAGACTTTGCACCCTTTGTTATATACACATGTTGTGTTTCTAATATAAATACATTTAATAAAGTCAAATACAAATAAGGCAACAAGAGAAGTATCCTACACTTCTCTTTTGTAAAGTAAATCTGAACAGCCGATATGGGCATCTACATCAACTAATCAATCATGGCTACGATGATGTTTTTGAAAGTCTACAGCAATGCCTGCTGCTAAAGGAGCTGCTTCAAAGCCAGCACCCCCCAAAAAAGGTGCACAAACTGCAGTTAAATCTACACTTCAAAATAAAAGAAATTACCAAGTTATTCGTTAATTTTTCAGCTTTTTCTCATTATTTTTTGCGTTTTTATTAAACTTTTTTTATGTTTATTTTTTTTATATTTTTGGCATGTGTAATGTTGCTGCAGGCCACAAATGAGCCAAGGGCCGCACTTTGGACACACTTGCTCTAAATACAGGCCGTTAATCCTTAGCATCACTTGTAGCAGCACTTTCACCATTTATTGTTACAATCATAGTTGAGACCAAACAGTCAGCAATCAGAGATGACCAGTGCCTAACAAGCCCACATTACTGTGGCCAAAAGACAGCAGCAACAACAAACCGTTTCAGGATGTCACTGAGAATTACCAACACCACATGGTTTCATTTGAAGGCTCAGATGTGTGTAAAAAAAGAACTTGACACGACATCGTGGTCCACCGCTTTAAGCTAATCTACTGGAAGAAACAAAGCGACGTCACATCATCGCTCTCTCTACCTTTAAGCTTTAAAGCGTCCAAGCCGACCCAAATTGGAAAAAAGTCAGCTGGAAGCCTTTCTAATATGATAACGCCTTAAAGAAAATGTAATGTCTGGATGGACAACCCACAACATCTTGCAGGTCACATCAACTGAGCATAAAAGACGGTGAAAGAGAGAGAGAGAGAGAGAGAGAGCAAGTGCAAGAGAAAGAGAAAGGGATGGAGAGGGAGGCAGAGAGAGAAAGAGAGAACATTTAAGAAAGCGGGGCTACCTGAGGGGAAGACGGACTGACAAATTGGACATTGCAAAAAAGAGAGTGAGACAGAAAATCTTTAGACCGTGAGCTGAGATTGTGTGCGGCTGTTTGTCCAAAACGCTGCCTTGCACATAAAATATTACAAAGCCTTTTTCTTATCTCCCTAAGGCGTGCCAATAAGTACGCCGGCCTGAAAATTAGGTTTGTTGGCGTAGTTGTTGACTCTCAACTGAAACTGTTCTTAAAGTGGAATTTCCCTCATTTGATGAAAACAACCCAAAACAACCCAAGATGGAAGTAAATGAGGCTTTTGGATCTCTCTGGATCACTCTTGTCTTTGAAGCTGACATCCTCAAATAGGGGCCTTGGCACTGACGGACGTGTGCACTTAATCTGGTAGGGCCTGAGCTGTGGTCCACCTG
>NC_084734.1:18154028-18186528 GCF_033978785.1 Entelurus aequoreus
TCGGATGGGCTGATCAACGATGCGTGGGATGTCTTCTCCGCTGATGGTCGTTTCTCTCCCCCTTTCGCATTGAGAGGCTCCTTGACTTCTGAGGCTTGAACTTCATCCTGGCCCAGGTGATCAGCTCATCCAGCCTCTTAAGTAGCCTGGATTTGAATGGGGCGGTTCGTAGCAGGCAGGTGATGTCATCCATATAGTTCCTTAGGGGCGGGAGCCTCTGGCCTGCAGGCAGCCGGACACCACCCACCACCTGCATTGCCCCGATCAGGATGACCTCGAAAGCTGCCACAAAGAGGATGGGGGAAATGGATCATCCCATTGCGATCCCTACCTCCAGTTGTTGCCAGCCAGTAGTCACCTTCTTCAGTGCAAAGCACATGTGCATGTCCTGGAAGTAGATCTTGATCATGGTCCTGATGTTGTCTGGGATGTAGAAGAATTCCATGGCATAGTCTATGAGAAGGTGGGGGGCACTGACCCATAGGGATTGGCTAAATCTAACCATATGACGTGCAGATCATTCTTCTCCCTCTTAGTGGTCTGGATCTGTTACCAAATCATAGAAGCATGCTCTACGCAACCAGGAAAACCTGGAATCCCGGCTTTCTGGCAGCTGGTGTCAATGTAGTTGTTCTCCGTGAGGTAGGTAGTCAATCTTTTCGCCATCACAGAAAAGAAGACTTTTCCCTCCACATTCAGTAGGGCTATGCTCCTGAACTGCTCGATTTGGCGTTCTGTTGTTTGGAAATAGAAACTGCCACTGCCCTCTGCCATTTGGATGGTATGGTCTGCTTAGTCCAGGCTCTACCTCTGCAACATTGGGCCCGTTGGCACTGTGGTTGTCTACCCGGCCTTGGATCCCATTTGTCTGACCTGCCCTTACCGGGGCAGTGCAAGGTTGCATCAGGCTCCCACCACCACACTTCTTCTTTCCCATGTGGATGTGAAGTCCCCTTAAAGTTGTTGTTTTCTCCCAGCCGCACCCACACTTCCTTGGGATCTTCTCTTTTGCCGATATCCTTGCGGCCGTTACCGTGTGATCCGTCCTTGTTGGCCCTTCTTTCATCCCGCCTCTCGGAGGGCCTTTGGGTTGTTTTCTCTCCCGGTGCGTCTATCCTGCTGCCACCAGTCTCTCCTGGTTGTCCTCCAGTCTTCCCTGGACTCCAACTGCTCTATTCACAGTAGCCACTGTCTCCAGAAATGCATTTTAATTACAGCAAGGTGGTCTTGCCGCTGGGCCTTAGGCCTGTCGCACCTCCACCGGTGCCTGTGGTGGACTGTGCATGACAGGGACGTCCTCTTCCCTGAGGCAGGCCTAAAAATTTCGGTTCGGTACGTACCTCGGTTTAGAGGTCACGGTTCGGTTCATTTTCGGTACAGTAAAAAAACAACAAAATATACATTTTTGGGTTATTTATTTACCAAATTTGCAAAATCTTCCACCAAACATGTTTTTTTTAGTGGAATATTTGATGTGAAGTAATCGGAACCTTGGATAGGTCAATAATTCATAGTAACATTGATTTTGATTCAATATTATGTTTTGATCAATGACAGCTTTGTTTTATTAGTCAACATTGCAACTTTTTCTAAATTACATTTAACCTTTAAGCTTTTTTATTTCACTTTTGTTATGTTTTTTATTTTATTTTAATAGTATTTTTAGAATGTGCCGTGGGCCTTTAAAACATTAGCTGTGGGCCGCAAATGGCCTCCGGGGCACACTTTTGACGCCCCTACTATAGATAATAAAAAATAAAATCTGATAAATCTATGGATAAAAAGCAGAGCCTGGCGACGCGTGCGCGTTTATCATAACTCTCTCGCTCTCTCTGTCTCTGCCCCTCCCTCACGAATGCTGTTGCGCACACAATTTGTTTTGTTTTTAACCCCTTCTTAACCCTGAACATACATTGAAAATACACGCAACCCTAACTCAAAATGCCGGACATTTGAGGTATTTAAAAAACTCCGCCCTGACAGCTCCGCAAAAGAGGATGTAAGGTCAGTCTATCATAGCCCGTTAGCTGCTAGCATGCCATGTGTTGTGCCTCGGTGTGCATTGTTTACACAACGTTAGTTACGCTACGTAATATGTCCGTGTGGAAACTCGTTCGGTAAACCTCCGAACCGAACCGGAACCCCCGTACCGAAACGGTTCAATACAAATACACGTACCGTTACACCCCTAATATATATATATATATATATATATATATATATATATATATATATATATATATATATATATATATATATATATATATATATATATATATATATATATATATATATATATATATATATATACATATATATGTATATATATATATACACAGTGTTTCCCATAAACTGCGAAGATACTTGTGTCTGTGGGGGCGTGGCTATGGGCGTGGTCACCATGACACCATCGAGTAATTTGCATAATTTAATGATATGATTTTCTCTAAAAAGGCTCAAAAAATGTATACTTACTAATTAATAATAACATCCATCCATCCATCCATTTTACAATATAATTACAACACTTTATGTACATATTTATATACAGATTTGAACAATAAGTTATTCACTGAAATATATTTATTAATTGTGGTTCTTACAAAAAATATATCTTATAAAAATATAAAAGCTAAAATGACTCTTAAAGCTCTGCCCCTTTAATTAGTGCATACTAAATAATTTAACTTTAGCCTACTACTACAACCATATTATTTACCAGCAACATAAAGTGAAACAGAGGCAGAGGTGTCCTGCCACAGTCAGTAACAAATAAACAGAAAACAGTAGTGGTGGTAGATAGACACAAAGCTTCATCAAACATCTGATCCACTGAACAAAGAGCTCCAAAAATCTTGATCCTACACTTATCTTTTGTAAAGTAAATCTGAACAGCCGATATGGGCATCTACATCAACTATATGATTTGCCTGACAAGCTGGACAGGACAAAAAATTAAAAAAAAATTAAAATAATAATAATAATTTAAAAAAATAAAAAAATATTTTAAAAAAATATTTTTTTTGTGGCGGCCTTAATTCTTTCGTGGCGGGCCGCAACAAATAAATGAATGTGTGGGAAACACTGATATATATATATTAGGGCTGCGAATCTTTGGGTGTCCCACGATTCGATTCAATATCGATTCTTGGGGTCACGATTCGATTCAAAATCGATTTTTTCCGATTCAAAATCGATTTTTTCCGATTCAACGCGATTCTCGATTCAAAAACGATATTTTCCCGATTCAAAACGATTCTCTATTAATTCAATACATAGGATTTCAGCAGGATCTACCCCAGTCTAGTAGATTTTTGTAAAAAACTTTTATAATTGTAAAGGAAAATGTTTTATCAACTGATTGCAATAATGTAAAATTGTTTTAACTATTAAATGAACCAAAAATATGACTTATTTTATCTTTGTAAAAATATTGGACACAGTGTGTTGTCAAGCTTATGAGATGCGATGCAAGTGTAAGCCACTGTGACACTATTGTTAATTTTTTTTTATTTTTTATAAATGTCTAATGATAATGTCAATGAGGGATTTTTAATCACTGCTATGTTGAAATTGTAACTAATATTGATACGGTTGTTGATAATATTAATTTTGTTTCACTACTTTTGGATTGTTCTGTGTTGTGTTTGTGTCTCCTCTCAATTGCTCTGTTTATTGCTGTTCTGAGTGTTGCTGGGTCGGGTTTGGTTTTAGAATTGGATTACATTTTTATGGTATTGCTGTGTATTGTTTTGTTGGATTTATTCATTTAAAAAATTAATACATTAAAAAAAAAAAATCTATTTTTTAAAAATGAGAATCGATTCTGAATCGCACAACGTGAGAATCGCGATTCAAATTCGAATCGATTTTTTCTCACACCCCTAATATATATATATATATATATATATATACACATATACATACACACACACACACACACACACACACACACACAGTATATACACACATATACATATACACACTAGTGTTGTAACGATACCAATATTTAGGTACCGGAACTAAAATTATTTCGGTACTTTTCGGTACTTTTCTAAATAAAGTGGACCACAAAAAAATTGGCTTAAATTTAACAAAAAATCTTAGGATACATTAAACATATGTTTCTTATTGCAGTTAAGTCCTTAAATAGAATAGTGAACATACTAGACAACTTGTCTTTTAGTAGTAAGTAAACAAACAAAGGCTCCTAATTAGTCTGCTGACGTATGCAGCCCATTTTTCTTCAAGTGCCTCCTTATTGTGCATCTTGAAACAGCCACACCACAATTTTTCAGAGAGTCCTGTATTTCAGCTGAAGTTATTTGTGGATTTTTCTTTGCATCTCGAACAATTGTCCTGGCAGTTGTGGCTGAAATCTTTGCTGGTCTACCTGAATCCCTCAATTTCTACTTCTTAATCAGCGTTTGAATACTGCTGATTGGCATTCTCAATTCCTTGGATATCTTTTTATACCCCTTTCCTGTTTTATGCAGTTCAATTACCTTTTCTCGCAGATCCTTTGACAATTATTGTTGCCTTCCCCATGACCCCATGAAACATCTGTGAAAGATGCAATGGTCTGTCAGAAGCCCAGAAACTCACTGACCTTTTATACACACACATTAATTACAAATAAACAGGTCACAGGTGAGGATTGGATCCTTGATTAGCCATTCAAACCTGTTTGTGTCAACTTTTGTGCATGTTATCAGATCAAAGTCACTGGGGTATGTAAACTTTTGATCAGGGTCATTTGGGTACTTTCTTTTGTCATTTTGATTTAAAAAGAGTAAACACAGTTGTTTAACAATAAATAGCTTCACACAACCATTAAGCATGAGTGGAAGAAAGGTTTTTGGGTTATCATTCATATTCTCTGAAGAATGCCTAGAAATCATACATTCTCCCAGGGTATGTAAACTTATGAGCACAACTGTATATATACACACACACACACACACACACACACATACATACATACATACATACATACATACATGCATGCATATATGCATGCATGCATATATATATATATATATATATATATATATATATATATATATATATATATATATATATATATATATATATATATATATATATATATATATATATATATATCAAAATGGACATGAGTGTGTTAATCGCCCGTTAAAAAAATGTGTGCCGTTACTGAAATTAAAAGTTAACGCGTCATCACTTCAACTTTAACAGTCGTAATATATATATACATACATACATTCATACATACATGTATATATTATTTAACACTTTTTTGTTTGTTTTTTTAAAGACAGAACTTTGTGGTTTTATTATTGCCTGATGTCAACATTTTTTTCTTCTTGCTGTTTTCTCAATTTTTTGTTTTTTGTAATGTGCCTAGGGCCAATAACAAACGAGTTACGCACCACAGATGGCCTCTGTGCTGCACTTTGAGCACCCCTGCTGTAGAGGCTAACAGTTTACTATAGTCTTAGTACTGTAGTATATTTGTTCATCCTATGGTCACGTATGGGACGCGAGTCAGCAGTAGTAAAATCAGCTGTTCACCTGGCGGGTTTTTCCTTTTTGATAAAGAGGGAATAAACGGGGAAGTCCTTCTTTAACTGCCGCTTTGTTTTATCATATATTACTGCCTTTGCTCATGTCAATGTATACTTTTTTTGTATATAAATCGACAAAAAATCCGTACTTTGGAACAATGTTAACGGACTGCAGTATTTGGGTTCTTAGCTTCCTGTTGCAGTTGAGCGATGGTGATGATGACGGTGGGCTCCGTGACCGCTGGACAAGCCTCGGCCCGACACCGGCAAGTCCAGACGGGCCGCTCAACTTTACGTAACCTTACAGTTTGTGGAAGACGTGGCAGAACTTCCAGCAGAGCACCACATTGCTGAAGAGAGGAAGCCGGTTGATTGCTGCCCAGAAAGTCTGAGCGCCTTTCTTATGAAACTCCCATCGCATGCAGGAGGATGCTAGAAAATGTTTGATGCATTGCAACTGTCAGTCTTATTGCATTGTTGCATCTCGATGATTTTTGTGCACGTCATGCCATGTGCGTTTACGAGATAAGCGGGTGAAGTGTCCGGCCATGCTCGGGTGGTGTGGCTGAAGTGTCGAGAGCAGCGGGATGTGAGGCTGAAGAAAGAGAGGCGAGGCGTGCGGGCGTGTTCAGGGGTTAAAATGTGTGCCCGTTGGCGGGTCTGTTGGCCACTCTCCGGGTGAGGATGTCACTAATGTCATATTAAAACTTTATTTTTTCTAATAATTTCGCAATCGACCAGTATGGTTCCAAAGATCGACTGCTTTAGAGAAAAACTGCACTTTTTAAATGTTGCCTATCATATCAAGTAAGACAAGAACACATGTCTTTTTTTATGCATTCTACGGCAAGTACGAGGTGGCAAACAATGAAGCTAATAGGAGTAATCTATTACTATAAAGCCCTCAAAAAAACATTGAAAACCCCCCAACTATGCGCCATTTACATGTCGTAACCGGCACATTACCTAAGTATTAGCGATGTTGTTATATGCGCTAACACAGAGGAACTACTTTTGGCGGTGCTGTAATCATAGAGAGGTACAGTAATTAGCTTATGTAGCTATTGAAATTCTGAGCCAGTGAGCTGCTGCATCGCCTCTGAATTGGTAAAAGTTAATTCTAGATTATAAACCATGCCTCTCACCTGTATAGTAGAGAATGTAGGGTGGCCATTAGCCGAACAGGTGGTAAACTTTGAACACCCCATCAGTCGGCATCCCACTGACAGCAGTCATTGTACAGTAAGTGATTGTTTTATTATGTTCGTAGATTGTATATCTTGGTTAGCACTTAGCAATAGCGCTACTTGCTGGATCTGCTTATCACTGAGCTTCTAAAACTTGTGGCTCATCTTCCTTATATTCAGGCTCAAAAATATAAGGTTCTGGATCATAATTATTCCCATGTAGCCTTTGTTGACTCCAATAAAGTCTGCCATGATTAATAATAGCTATAGTAATTGTTATTGTAAAAGGGAATAGTGAACGTTCTGATGAGTCTGTGAAATTAATACGCCGCTGCATGCTTACAATGACCAAAATATGTGAATATTACAATAGAGTGAATCCCTTTAGCTACATGGTTAGCTGAATCTTGCTAGCATTTCATTACGAATTAGAATGCATTAAAAAAAAACATTTGTGCTTGTCTCACATAAGGATTGTGAATGATAAACAAAATTCCCAAAAACTGCAGTTCCCATTAGTTTGGTTCATTATTTGGACATGAATACAAGATGTGTGTAACTAGATTTTGGGATGGTTGATTCAAATTAAGTATATCTATGGAAAGAGGCGCTTCTCTTCTTGAAAGTGTTAATTTCTTGAATCCTTTTGTGATCAGTTGTGGTTAAAGATTGTTGTAGTCCTTCTGGTGAAGACATAGATCTCACCAACTGGATTCTTCTGCCGAGTTAAATGTCTCGGAGTGAATGAGCTAACGGGCCATGGCCCTCTCAGTATGAGGCAGTGTTTTAAAAACTTCCAGCTAGCGCTAATGGACTTATCAGCAGGCTCAGCTATTGCAACAGTTAACAGAGCAAAACATGTTGACGACTACGGCGCAGCATTAGTTCCAGCGCATTAGACACAAATAAGCGTGGCTTGCGCGCCCTCGCAGCGACTTCACCTCAAAAAACGCGGAGCGTGCACGCTTACACCACAATAGCGTCTATGAGCGCGTTGTCATTTTGCTGCAAGACATGTTGACTTTGAAGGGACGCATCAAGAGTTGAACTAAAGAAGCATGTAAAGTCAAAATAAATTGCGTGATTAATCTGCTTATATACTTATTTATATTTTGTTTATATATTTTTATTAATGCTATAATGCTATGATATCTTTTTTGTTATTAATCACATGAGTTAACTTGTTATTTTTGACAGCCCTGATGTATATACATATACACATGTATATACATATATATAAATATACACATATAAACATATACATATATACACATATACATATATAAACACATTTACTGTACATCAATACACACATACTTATATACACACATATACATATACACACATGTATTTTATATATATATATATATATATATATATATATATATATATATATATATATATATATATATATATATATATATATATATATATATATATATATATATATATATATATATATATATATATATATATATATATACATATACTAGGGCTGTCCAACAGTCAAAATATTTAATCGCGATTAATCGCATTCTGTTCATAGTAAACTCAAAATAAATCATGATTAATCACAGACAGGTATAATTTTTCATCATTAATAAGTGTACCCTAGACCAGGCCTGGGCAATTATTTCGACTTGGGGGCCACATTTAGAGAAAAAAAATGTGTCTGGGGGCCGGTATACCTATTTTTAGGAACACTAATACAAAACCTCACAATAATGTCTGATTGAATGCTAAAAACGTTATGACAGACCGCCTTAAAAAACGTAATGGAATTTTTAAATTTTTCTATGAATGATAAAACACTGAATATTGGCAAAATATGAATGTCACATCCCAAAAATGCAACAAACAGTGAAATATAAACGCGAAGGGTACAACATAAACCCACCTACTGAAATTTGCTGAATTTCCCCCAGGGATTAATAAAGTACTTTATATTGTATTCTATTCTATTCTATATATCACTAAGCTTTAGAACTTGCTATATAAATAAACATTGATTGATTGATTGATTGTGAAAATGTCCTTCCGCGTCTGTGGAAACGCTTCCCGCCCACACGGCTTGGTGCCTCGTCTGAGCTGCTGTGACTTAAATTACCATAGTAACTAATTAGATGACCATAGTAACTAATTAAATTACCATAGTAACTGGTAAATCATCCATAAGCGCAGATTCCAACCATTGAAATACTTTGTATAGTTGAAGACTTACGATCATTAGAAAACATGACTGCACATCATAATGGCAGCTACATTTTCCATCTTAAAGATCTAAAAAAATTATTTGGGAATGTCCGGCGGGCCAGATTGAAAAGCTCAACGGGCCGCATGTGTCCCCCGGGCCTTAATTTTCCGAGGCCTGCCCTAGACAGATAATTTTTTTTTGGGGGGGGGGGGCTATTTCAGCTGTAATCTGTAATAATTCTACCTAAATAAATGCTTCTGATATTCTGTCAATGGGTTCATATTGCTGCATGACAACGTTTTAACCTTCTCTACTAATTAATAAAATGTTATATTGAGCCTGCTAATCATTCTATAATCGAGGACTCAACCAGAACATGTTATAAAATAATTTACACAATACTTCAGCCAGCAAACCCCCTAAATTGCAAAAAATACCTGTGGCGGTACGGGCCTGGTCGATATGACTTCATCGCATGATTTGATATGATACATACATTCTTTAAGCTTTTTCACTTTGCATCAGTCCATCTTAAGATGAGCTTGGACCCAGTGAAGCCGGCGGCTTTTCTGGGTGCTGCTGATAAGTTTATGTCAAAGTCGACCAGCCTCTCGATCCATGGCCAAATTTGTGACTACCAGGTGAGAGATGCATGAATTGCAATCTAGAATGAACTTTTACCAAGTTTGAGACGGGGCAAAAGCAGCCGCCGGCTCAGTTTCAACAATAGCAGCATAAGCTAGTAGTTAGCTAACTGCTATGAATGCGCCGCCAAAATAGGCCCTTTGCGTTAAGGCTTATAATAACAATATCATTCATATTTGGTTAATTTTCAGGTCACGACATGTAAATGGATTATTGTTGGCGGTTTCTGGATGTTTTATAGAGGGTTTTATGGGTGCAATAGAGGACCGTTGACCTGTTAGATATTTATTTGTGTTCTTGTCTTGTATAAGGTTTGTAAATCATCATCACATAATTTTCCAATGTTTGCGTCCTTCCAGTATGACAGATTTGATTATACGGTCAGAGAGCAGAAGCTTTCCTCCAGTGACGTCATCCAACCCCGAATGTACTGAAATTGCCTAAGATGTTCTGAGCATAATATTCTAAATGGCCGACTGAATTTGTGGCATGTTGTGACGTTTCGACGGTATTTTTACAAACTTTGCGGATTGTAAATACAATAGGATATGGTTTAATGGACAAAATGAAACACAATGAGCATATAAATTCAACTTGTATTTCCATTATACTGGTACTTTAACAAAGTAATTAACAAGTAGATTAGTACCAGTCTAAAGAGAGTATAGTGTAACAATGTCTGTTATGTAGCGGCCATGAGTACACGTAGGGTAAGGGCGGATTTATCTATAAATCGGTTGCTACCAAGGGGAGTATCAGTATATGATCGATACTGCAGTGATTTTTTTACCATAACATCTACAGTCTTAGACAGTGTAGATGTGATCAGTATCAGTTTCAGCTGGTTTCACTCATGGATGGTTTGTATTGAAATCAGCGGCATAAACTCTGATCGGAACATCCCTATAAATATATGTACAAAAAATATATACATTTGTATATACACTGCAAAAGAGTTGAGACTGAAGCAACAACACCTCTGCTGGTTGCTTATTGGCCTCCAAGCTGTAATTATTGTACATTATGAAACATTTTGATTGTAACAGCAGCCACATTTTGATTCACTTTTCTATTTTTGCACACATTTAAATGCTGTACAACCTCCGAGTCCTGCCTCCAGTTCCCACACTTTATCCCGTCTTTATATCAGAAATGCCGGATTACAACCTTTTCTCCTCTGTCTCTGTTTGAGCTTGCAGGTTTTTTCCCCGACTAGTCTTAAGCACATTAACTGACAGATGTGCTAAAAGTTCAAAAGCATCCTCAAAAGCTTTGTGACGCTTCAAAACGAGCAATTTACCACAGACTAAAAAGAGGATGGATTGTGAGAGAAATAAAAGCACCATAGCAACATTTCTTAATCCATTACTTCTTTCAAGCAGCAGCTGATGTTCCTCCTGCTAGATCACTGACATTTTCAAACATCCTCACATGTTTGCACACAAACTCACCTCCTCCTCTCCCGCTTGCCGCCTTTCTTGGCACCACCGCCAACACAGATGGTGATGGGAGACACATAACACAAACACGGAATGGCAGCATTTGGCGTCCATGATGCACATTTCGTCTCACCGTCATTGCTTATGAATCTCAAATATCATCCAGCCAAATAATATCTACACTCTCAATCTATAATACATGCCCATTTATACAACAATTAAAATGGATGTCATCTCCAGTGAACATATCATTTATGAAGGGACAAGCGGTAGAAATGGATGGATGGATGGATGGACTTCTGTTTGGGTTGTTAAACAATAATGACACACGCAGTCTGCTGTTCTAAGAGCCTTCTGCCTAGAGCGCTAGTCAAAGATCCTCTCTATGCCAAAACCACTCTGCCTTTTTTAAGAAAATATTGCCAAAAGCACTGATCAGAGATCATCTTTAAACAGGGTTACCATTTTTGAGGACCTACTGCAAAAACACAAGTCAAAGTTGCTCTGTGACAAAACCACTCTGTTTTAAAGGACCTATTGCCAAAAGCTTTGATCGAAGATCCTCTATAGGACAGAACCTCACTGCTGTGTTTAAGAACCTAATTACAAAAGCTCTAATCAAAAATGTACTATACGACAGGACCACTCTGCTGTTTTTAAGAACCTACTTTCAAATGACAAGATGACAGTACTCTGCTGTTTTAAGGACCTACTAAAAAAAAACACACGAGTCAAAGTTCCGCTATATGACAATAGCACTCTGTTGTTTTTAAGATGCTATTGCCAAAAGCACTGATCAAAGATCCTCTATACCAGTGTTTTTCAACCACTGTGCCGCGGCACACTAGTGTACCGTGAGATATTGTTTCGTGTGCTGTGGGAAATTATATAATTTCACCTAAGGGTTAAAAATATTTTTTGCAAACCAGTAATTATTGTCTGTGCGGTCAAGAGCTCGGCAGAGTAACTGTGTAATACTCTTCCATGTCAGTAGGTGGCAGCAGGTAACTAATTGCTTTGTAGATGTCGGGAACATGGTTTGTGTGATCACAATATGCAGACGACAGCGGGAGGCAGTGTGCAGGTAAAAAGGTATCTAATGCTTAAACCCAAAATAAACAAAAGGCATTGAAGCTTAGGGATGGCTAAGCAAAACCAAACTAAAACTGAACTGGCTGAAAAGTAAACAATAACAGAATGCTGGATGACAGCAAAGACGTACAGCGTGTGGAGCAGACGGCGTCCATAAAGTACATCGTACATGACAATCAACACCTAAATAGGAGCGCAAGACAAGAATTAAAACACTACTCACAGGAAAACACCAAAACACTCAAAATAAGTCACAGCGTGATGTGACAGGTTGTGACAGTACACCTACTTTGAGACAAGAGCTATAGTGATGCATGGTTGGTTATGGTTTGAATTTATATCCAAGCATTGTGAGAATGACTTTTTACTGTCAATATCGGTTGCTGAGTTTCATTGTTTGTTTTCTGCTTGTGGTGTGCCTCAGGATTTTTTTCAATTAAAAAAATGTGCCTTGGCTGAGAAAAGGTTGAAGAACACTGCTCTATACAACAGGATCACTCTGCTATTTTTGAGGATCTACTGCAAAAACTGCTAGTCACAGTTCTCCTGTATCACGAAACCACTCTGCTCTTTCCAAATAAATTAGTCAAAGTTTCTCTATATGACAGGATCGCTGTGCTGTTTAAAAAAAAACGACTGCCAAAAACACAGATCAAAGATCAACAATATACTACTGTTTTTTAGAAGTGAGGGACGCATTGACTCTGTCACAAATAAATGACACAAGGTCAAAGTGTGTAGCAGCTTGTTGACAATATTTCCAAAAACGTCTCGAATTTCTCATTGATCGTCCATCCAGTCCCCCTCCCCTTAGAATAATCAATGGTAATCATAACACTTACCAGCTGCATGCCACAGATGAAGGCCAAGGTGCACCTGCCACTGCAGCACCCCATGTCGTCCTCCGCCTGTCCCCAGAATAACAATCCTCCGAATCCAATCCTTTCCTTCCCTTCTGCAAGGCGTTCTTGGGAGTCTGGCTGCCCAGGTAGAGGTGCTCACAGATGAGCCTGTGGAAGTGGAGGGTGGCCCCTGGGGCTGAGCAGCAGCAAAAGATGGACGCTTGCCTCAGGAATTTGATTTATCAACTGGCGTGGTGCATTCTTCATTTTTCCATAATAACAGGAACACAGGTGCAAATGTGCGGCAAGCTACAAAGAAAAGTTGAAGACTATAAAGTCAGGTGTCATCTTCAAAACTGCTTAACCAGGATTGAATCAATCAATGCAGTTCCGATTGTTATCTTGTTAAACAGTGTAGGTAATACCACTAATAATAAATCATTAGATTTAAGCCGGAAGCGGCTAATTTGTCTGAAGGCTGTCCGGAAGCAGGTAAAAGTGTCCCTCACATTAAGTCGCGGACACCAGGCGACAATATCCTTCGAGGCGGCGACCGGAGTGGAAGTGTCAGCGGTCCTTCACGTCCTCCTCCCCCGGCTGCTGCTGCTCCTCGGCGGGTTCATGTCGCTCTCAGCTCGGCCGTCACTCCGGTTAACACAGTCGACCTCCGGACCATTTAATACCAAAATGAGCACGGGTTTTTTTTTTGGCTAAAACGGACGCAGTGACGCTCCAATAGTGAGATTTTAGAAGAGAAATCAAGTGTAAGTTTTGGCTGGTCTTGATAGAGTGAACCGGACAGACAATAGGACACAAAAAGAGCGAGCATCCAACAACAGACAGCCGTGATGAGCAGTGTCTCTCTCGCCTGCCATATGTCAACCTCCTATAGTGAGCCACATGACAATTCCGGGTGAGACTTTCAAAACAAGACTTCTATGCAACCGTCACACTATAAAAGGGCGATGTAACTTCCGGTTTTGTTTCAAACTAATGCATGCTATTTACTGAAATGTTGTTTTGTCTTCCCTCTTTATTATTTCTTGTTTACTTACTTGCTACTTTATGTCCTTATGTGTTCTCTAATGTTTCCCTCTTTTCTAATATTAAGATGGCGCTACTAATGGCCGCCACTGCCATGGTACTGCATTCTCTCGTAGTGGTTGCCTTTTTCTTTATTTATTTTTATTTTTATTGTATTTTTTCTCTCACATTGAACAAAGAGAGCACAGTCTACCAAGTCAAATTCCTTATGTGTTAAACATACTTGGCCAATAAAGCTGATTCTGATTCTGATTCTGATATGTCAATAAGGCTTGGCTATAATTTTTTTTTATTTTACCAAATAAAAGTCATAAATTATATTAACAGCAATATACAGTATTTACACCAAGGACCTTCTAGAATAATGCTGCTCAAAGATTCTCTATATGACAGGTTTCTGTTTTTAACAATCTACTGCCAAAAACACGATTCAAAGATCCTCTATATAACAATCTGCTGCTGATTTGAACAATCGACTACCAAAAACACTTGTCACAATCTTCTCTATATGACAGACTGGGCTGTTTTGAACGATCCGTCCATCCATCCATCCATCCATTTTCTACCGCTTGTCCCTTTTTGGAGTCGCGGGGGGTGCTGGTGCCTATCTCAGCTGCATTCGGGCGGAAGGCGGGGTACGCCCTGGACAAGTCGCCACCTCATTACAGGGCCAACACAGATAGACAGACAACATTCACACTCACATTCACACACTAGGACCAATTTAGTGTTGCCAATCAACCTATCCCCAGGTGCATGTCTCCACACAGAAAGAACAAATGCCAAAAACACGACTCAAAGATCCTCTTTGCAACAGGCTGCTGCTGATTTTAACAATTTCCTGCCAAAAACACCAACCAAATATTTTCTATTTGACAGACTGGTGCTAATTTTAAAAATCTACTGCCAAAAACATTAGTCAAAGATCCTTTATGGCTGCTGCTGTTTTTAACAATCTCTTACCAAAAACACTAGTCAATGATCAACTCTATGACAGACTGATGCGGACCTCTTGTGAAAACATTGACAGGTGGCTATTTCAATAATCTACTGCCAAAAACATTTGTCAAAAATGTTCAATGTGACAGGCTGCTGTTTTTAAGAATCTACTACCAAAAATAGTTGTCAATGATCATCTAAATAACAGGCTGCTATAGGGATGGGAATCGGAAACGTTCCCATTGTATCAATTCCTGGGAATTGCTTGCCATTTTTTCGGGGGAAGATGACGTCATCACGAAAAGTATGTAGAGACGTCAGACAGCAACATGGCGGCGCTCGGGCGAAGAAGGACTCTGAAGTTTGCCGACCTTTTACTAAAAAAGACCGCAACAGCGCTACTTGTAATAATTCCAAGGTTGTTATTTCAGCAAGAGGAGGACATACGAGCAAGATGCTGACACATTTGAACATACAGCATGCAATGAAAGTCGCATTTTAGAACCGCGCCGATCTCATCCTAGGCAACAGCAGTCCAGCCCATCCATCCATTTTCTACCGCTTGTCCCTTTCGGGGTCGCGGGGGGTCGCTGGAGCGGAAAGCGGGGTACACCCTAGACTAGTCGCCACCTCATCGCAGGGCCAACACAGATAGACAGACAACATTCACACTCACATTCACACACTAGGGCTTATTTAGTGTTGCCAATCATCCGTGTGGAGTTTGCATTTCTCCCCGTGACTGCGTGGGTTCCCTCTGGGTACTCCGGCTTCCTCCCACCTCCAAAGACATGCACCTGGAGATAGGTTGATTGGCAACACTAAATTAGCCCTAGCGTGTGAATGTGAGTGTGAATGTTGTCTGTCTATCTGTTGGCCCTGCGATGAGGTGGCGACTTATCCAGGGTCTACTCCACCTTCTGCCCGAATGCAGCTGGGATAGGCTCCAGCACCCCCCGCCGGCCCCAGAGGGACAAGTGATAGAAAATGGATGAATGCCTTCTTATTCAGATGAAAATGATGAGACATATTCTGACCAGTTTGGAGGCTTTTCACTGCAGCAGGGAAGAATACCACTCGGCCAGGAATGACGAACGTCACCGAAGAGTGACAAAGTTTGTGGTCAAAAGCACAATTTGCCTCCTTCGGTAGGTGACTGTTCAATTGTAGTCAGGGACAAGTTGCATGTTTTCTTACAACCACATTTTCGCTCAGTCATATTATACAGGTGGAGCTCATAAAATTAGAGTATTATGTAAAAGTCCATTCATGTCAGCAATCAACTTCAAATGTGAAACTAATATGTGATATGAACTCATTACATGCAAAGTGACATTTGTCAGGCCTCTATTTAATATTTTGATGATCACATTTTCTGAGATTTTTAATTCAAGGTTTTCATTGGCTATATAAGCCGCAATCATCAACATTATATCAAGAGAAGGCTTGAAATATATCGTGTTGCATGTTATGAGCCTATGTTATTGTTTCACCTTGTAAATCTAAACAAGCCTTTGCACAGTATATTTTTTAGGCGGGTGACAAAGATTCTTAAAAGTTTAAAACATTTTATGAAATGTTACACTCCTGTGTAATTTCCAAATATGTTTTATTTTGTTGTATTCTACAGAATTATTTTTTAAATATATATTTCAGAATAGTTTTTTATATGCTGAGACCTCACTATTGGCTATGTAAGGTCATGTTACCTCTAAACTAAACAAAATTGATGCTAATCCACCTTTTTGTTATCTTTTTTTCCAATTAAGAATCAAAAAGAGAACCGATGAAGAACCGACTCGTTAAGCAGAATTAAAAGTGGGATCGGAACTGGAAAAATGTTATCAAATCCCATCCCTCCAGACTGCTGCTGTTTTCAATAACGTAGTGCAAAAAACACTCGTCAAAGATCCTCTATGGCTGCTGCTGATCACTAGACAGACTGTTGTTTTTAAGAATCGATACTGCCAAAAACGCTGTTCAAAGATGATTTTGTAAACTGTAGTCTTCTTTGATGGCATTTCAAATAAGCAAGTAGTTTAAAGGACTAGTACTAATAGGGATTCATGTATTTGCCATTTCTTGATTTTGTGTAGTCAAGAGTGGTTTTATTTTGAAAGTCTCCATGTGCATCCTGGCTGCGTGTGACTTGAAGTGGCTGATGTTCCGCTCAGCAGGGATCCTTTCAGTCATGTTATGCACAAGGCCGGGCATATGGCCTTCAGCCATACTAATAAACATATGATGTCCCCAAACCCACGCAAACCCCCCCACCCTCCCTCCCCCAGTTCCCCTATTGCACCCAGCAGAGATCATCTTTCAGTTTTCGGCATCATCCATTTGTCATAATTCCTCATTAACACTAGAAGTCCCAGCATTTTTCTGTCTACCTAGAAGACCCAGAGAGGGGTCATTTGGCCCGACGCTTTTCCCGAATACACTAATCACTCATTTTGTTATGGTAATGAGGCTGTTAGGGGCAGTTTGTCTAGGTAGACAGAAAAATTATACATGTGGGAAATGCCGAAAGGAGCAATGGCAGTGCCAGGATTGTGAGTGACTGCTCAAATGTATGTCAGTCACGTTTACATGGACATGGTTTTTCATTCTTTGTAAATATGCTTTTTTCTTTGTAAATTTTTTTTTTTAAACTATTTTTGGCACACAAAAATAACAATTGCTTCTGCAACAACCCTCCACACCAAAACTGGGAAAACAGTTGCTTTTTCATTCTTTGTAAATATGTTTTGTTTTGTATTTTTTTTAACAATAAATGTCAGAGTGTTGATCCCTTCATTCTGTTGATCCTTGCAAAAACACACACAACCTACCTCAGAACTAAAGCTTGAGCTGTAAGGTCCCCTCCCCCACACAGGCTCAAGTGGCCCCCTGCCGTGTGCCACTAACAGCCACATTTTCATAACAAAAGGAGTGTCCACAGGGGGGACTAGGGGTCAAATGACCCTCTTGTGTGTTTTCTAGGTAAAAATGTCAATTGACCCTTCTCTGGGACTTCGCGTGTTAACAACTAAAGGCTTACATGTTAACAAGATCCATCCATCCATTTTCTACCACTTGTCCCTTTTGGGGTCGCGGGGGGTGCTGGAGCCTATCTCAGCTACATTCGGGCGCTAGGCGGGGTACACCCTGGACAAGTCGCCACCTCATCACAGGGCCAACACAGATAGACAGACAACATTCACACTCACATTCACACACAAGATATTGATGTTAAATACATAATAGGCGCAGTTTAACAAATTTCATATCCTGTGTTAAATATTGCTGCACAATTATTATCCAGCAATTATGCCTTCAGTTGAGGTGCCTTCTGGCGGTGGGAGGGGGGGCGGGGGGGGGGGGGGGGGGGCTCATTAAGAACACTTCATTTAGCACAGCACTGCTCTGCTGTTTTTATCTACCTTTTTGGTAGGTCCTTAAAAACAGCACAGCATTCTTGTCTCTACTGTATGTCCTTATGTCTGTCATCTATTTATTCACAATCGAGGGTTTTCATGGTAACTTCCTGACTTAATTGCCCCTTTAAAACTTCACCTGGGTAGTATATCATGCACTGTCATGACCGCAACAACATAGCACATGGATTTGATCAAGGACATTTGGTATTTAGTATCTGTCATTGAAATAGAATCATACACACACACAGCTTCCATGGGTGCAGTAAGAATAAAGAGAGGTAGAGGGACGCTGAGGATAATGAAAAAAATGGCGTCCGCGACATTGGATGGATGACTAAATGGGCACGCATGAATGGGTGGATGCTTTGACACGTAGCCTGTGGGTATCAGCCGTTATGTACGCCACTGTCAATCAAGATTAGTGGCATAATTAAACTCCCATTGCACCCTGTGTGGTGAGTGTGAGTTATTGTGTGCGTGTGTGTGTGTGTGTGTGTGTGTGTGTGTGTGTGTGTGTGTGTGTGTGTGTGTGTGTGTGTGTGTGTGTGTGTGTGTGTGTGTGTGTGTTTAGGAGGGGGGAACTGTGACAAAGACTGATGGCGAGGGGCGAGTAGGACACTATATTTTAATGCAAGTGAGGCAATAATCTTTACACTTGTGTGTGCGTGTGTGCGTGTGTGCGTGCGTGCGTGCGTGCGAGTATGTGTGTGCCTGTTAATACGTGGTTTACCATAAGTGACCTAACACACACACACAAAAACACGCACGCACACACACACACACAGACGCTCACATCGCTTGTTATTAACCACAGCTAAATAAAGTGCCATCAATACCCCCACTTACAGACTGCAAACAACACATCATTGATGGGTACGTGACAGGAGCACTGTGTCATATCATACAACTTTGTCACATTAAGCAGTGGGACAGGAGGACACAAACGTTAGATGCTGGCATAGTTATGCAAGCGACATGCTTTACATTACATTACATTACATTTTATCATCATCATAGCATATGAGCATATGAGAAAAACAACATGCTCAAACTCCAACTCCAGGGTGAATTTTAAGACATGTAGCAAAGCCAGGAGTTAAAAAGCAAGCAACTGAAGGCCTCTTTTCTCAAAAGAGGAGCAAACAAGTGCGAGAAATGATAGATTGGTGACATTTGATGTTCATATACAAGCTTTAGTGACACATGTAACTGTGAGAACTTGGTAAAAAAAAAAAGTCACTTTTGCATATAATAGAGACTTTTGAAGGGGAACTTAACTTTTTTAGAATTCATCATTTACAATCCTTATGTGAGACAAGAATGCACACATGTTTTTAGCTTTTCTATGTATACTAAATAGTGAAAAACATCTAGCAAGAGGTGGCTAACAAAGCAGGTGATGGGGATTCAATTTACTATTTTCGCCTACTAAGCATTCTAAAAAAAACATCCCAACACCGCCAACAATACTCCTTTTACATGCTGGGACCTGCATATTAACTAAGCTATAGTGACATTGTTTTTGTAAGAGCTAACACAAAGGAACTATTGATCTGGCGTACCAACACAGCGCCTTTCTCACAGAGACACTCACACAGTGTTTCCGGCCACTAGCGAGAAGCTAGCTATTGAGCTGCTTCAGAATCGCCTCTGAGTTTGTGCAAGTCAATTCTAGAATATAAATCATGTCTCACACGTATCGTAGAAGGTTGTGGCCAAAAGACAAGAAGTTGATCACCTTTGAAATTCCGCATGTTACCAACTAAAACTTTGATGCAACTCAATCAGTGGATACTGGCTCTCAACTTAGACATCACTCAGAAAACTAAACAAGGTGGTAGTTTGTTCTTAGTGTTTTTTACTTAAGGGCTATATTGAAATTAGCACCTCAACTGAGAGCACAAATATAGTGCTGAAATATACAACCATCCCATCAGTCAGCATCTCATTGAGAGCGGACATCGTAAGTGACTGTTTTGTACAAACATTTAGCACTTGTCCTGAAAGCTAACACTAGGACAATGGTTTAGTGTTTCAACAAAGCTGGATCTTCTTAACACAGAGCTTCTAAAAATTGTAGCACATCCTCTGTATATTCAGCCTCAAAAATACAAAGTTCTGGATCATCATTTGTCCAAAAGTAGTCATTGTCTCTCAAAATGGCTGCCATTATTGGTGGAATATGCTCTCGATGCTGTTGTTCTCGGAAGTAGTGTTTGTTGCTATGAGCTCTGTGAAATCAATGACCCATGAGAAAAGTTTTGGTAATGCTTTAAATGACCCAAAGGGGGGAGGAGTATATTTATAGCTAGAATTCACTGAAATTCAAGTATATCTTATATATATATATATATATATATATATATATATATATATATATATATACCAGGGGTCACCAACGCGGTGCCCGCGGGCACCAGGTAGCCCGTAAGGACCAGATGAGTAGCCCGCTGGCCTGTTCAAAAAATAGCTCAAATAGCAGCACTTACCAGTGAGCTGCCTCTATTTTTTAAATTGTATTTATTTACTAGCAAGCTGGTCTCGCTTTGCTCGACATTTTTAATTCTAAGAGAGACAAAACTCAAATAGAATTTGAAAATCCAAGAAAATATTTTAAAGACTTGGTCTTCACTTGTTTAAATAAATTCATTTATTTTTTTACTTTGCTTTTAGAAAGACAATTTTAGAGAAAAAATACAACCTTAAAAATGATTTTAGGATGTTTAAACACATATACCTTTTTACCTTTTAAATTCCTTCCTCTTCTTTCTTGACAATTTAAATCAATGTTCAAGTATTATTTTTTTTTATTGTAAAGAATAATAAATGTATTATAATTTAATTCTTCATTTTAGCTTCTGTTTTTTCGATAAAGAATATTTCTGAAATATTTCTTCAAACTTATTATGATTAAAATTCAAAAACATTATTCTGGCAAATCTAGAAAATCTGTAGAATCAAATTTAAATCTTATTTCAAAGTCTTTTTTTTGTTCTGGAAAATCTAGAAGAAATAATGATTAGTCTTTGTTAGAAATATAGCTTGATCCAATTTGTTATATATTCTAACAAAGTGCAGATTGGATTTTAACCTATTTAAAACATGTCATCAAAATTCTAAAATTCATCTTAATCAGGAAAAATTACTAATGATGTTCCATAAATTATTTTTGGAATTTTTTCAAAAAGATTCGAATTAGCTAGTTTTTCTCTTCTTTTTTTCGGTTGAATTTTGAATTTTAAAGAGTCGAAATTGAAGATAAACTATGTTTCAAAATTTAATTGTCATTTTTTTTCGTGTTTTCTCCTCTTTTAAACCATTCAATTAAGTGTAAATATCATTAATTATTAATAATAACATAGAGTTAAAGGTAAATTGAGCAAATTGGCTTATTTCTGGCAATTTATTTAAGTGTGTATCAAACTGGTAGCCCTTCGCATTAATCAGTACCCAAGAAGTAGCTCTTGGTTTCAAAAAGGTTGGTGACCCCTGATATATACATATATATACATATATATATATATATATATATATATATATATATATATATATATATATATATATATATATATATATATATATATATATATATATATATATATATATATATATATATATAAATAAAATAAATACTTGACCTTCAGTGAATTCTAGCTATATGTATAAAACCCCGTTTTCATATGAGTTGGGAAATTGTGTTAGATCTAAATATAAACGGAATACAATGATTTGCCAATCAACCTATCCCCAGGTGGCGACTTGTCCAGGGTGTACCCTGCCTTCCGCCCGATTGTAGCTGAGATAGGCTCCAGCGCCCCCCGCTATCCCAAAGGGAATAAGCGGTAGAAAATGGATGGATGGATGGACAATGATTTGCAAATCCTTTTCAACCCATATTCAATTGAATGCACTACAAAGACAATATATTTGATGTTCAAACTCATAAACTTTTTTTTTTTTTTGCAAATAATAATTAACTTATAATTTCATGGCTGCAACACGTGCCAAAGTAGTTGGGAAAGGGCATGTTCACCACTGTGTTACATGACCTTTCCTTTTAACAGCACTCAGTAAACGTTTGGGAACTGAGGAGACACATTTTTTAAGCTTCTCAGGTGGAATTCTTAGACTTAGACTTAGACTTAGACTTCCTTTTTATTGTCATTCAAATTTGAACTTTACAGTACAGATAAGAACGAACTTTCGTTACATAAGCTCATGGTAGTGCAGGATAAAAAAGCAATAAGGTGCATGTATAAATAAATCAATAAGTTACTGTACAGATAAATATACTGCATTTTTTTTACATGCATCCACGTTTATGTATGTATCTTATTTTGTCTTTTTTATTCCAGCGAGTTAATCCATTTTGGGGGGAGTTGAGGGGATAATTCTGATGTGTTCAAGAGTCTTACGGCCTGAGGGAAGAAGCTGTTACAGAACCAGGAGGTTCTGCTTCGGAGGCTGCGGAACCTCTTTCTAGAGTCCAGCAGTGAAAACAGTCTTTGGTGGGAATGGGAGGAGTCTTTGCAGATTTTCTGAGCCCTGGTCAGGCAGCGGCTTTTTGCGATCTCCTGGATAGGAGGAAGAGGAGTCCTGATGATCTTTTCCGCCGTCCTCACCACTCTCTGGAGAGACTTCCAGTCTGAGGCATTGCAGGCTCCAGTCCAGACAGAGATGCTGTTGGTCAGCAGGCTCTCTATCTATAGTGCCTCTGTAGAATGTGGTGAGAATGGGGGGAGGGAGCTGTGCTCTTTTCAGCCGACGCAAAAAGTACATGCGCTGCTGAGCTCTTTTTACAAGAGCTCCGGTGTGTAGAGACCAGTGTTGGGACTAACGCGTTACAAAGTAACGCGTTACTGTAACGCCGTTAGTTTCGGCGGTAACTAGTAATCTAACGCGTTATTTTTTATATTCAGTAACTCAGTTACCGTTACTACATGATGTGTTACTGCGTTATTTTACGTTATTTTTTATGTAGTATCGGCTAGAAACAGATGCGCTGCGGTGTCTTTCTTCTAAATCTTCCCCTGTCACACGCCGGAGAGAAGAAAAGAGGCGTGTGTCTGGGTGTGGGGAGGGGAGGCACACACGTGATCCGCGGTTTGATATATAAAACAATACAAAAAGGTTGTTCGCATGCACGTTCAGTCCACACACAGCGTGGTCATGGTGAGCGGAGTAACGGAAGAGCTTGAACGCCCCGCGCCATTTAATCGGTGTGTTTATAGGAGCAGACTCAGTTGTGCAAGACGAGGGTTTTAAACACATGCTGAACGTGCTTGAGCCACGTTACAACATCCCGTCGCGCACCCACTTCAGCGCTAAGATTGTGCCAGATCTTTATGAGCATGAGAAGAAAAAAGTTGTGGATGAACTATCCCGAGCATCACCAGTTGCGCTCACGACAGACTGGTGCACGTCCAGGGAAACTATGTGACGATAAGCGCTCACTTCATCACAGCAGACTGGCAGATGAGCAGACACGCCCCCTCTACGAGAGTCACCTTGCGCAGGTACTGACACAAGCAGTGGAGGAATGGAAGATAAAGATTTCCCAGTCACAAGTGATAATGCCAAAAATCAAATAATTGCAGTGAATGAGGCAGGACTGGGACCACAGACAGGTGCTTTGTACATGTAGTGAATTTGGCATCACATCTCAGTCAATAGGATGGATCAGGAAGGAGGTTTCCTAGCACAACAGCTGTTCATGTGCTTAAGACAAATCAAGAAATAATAAAGCTGCCTACTCATTAAGCTCATACATGATGTCCCAACGAAGTGGAACTCCACTTATGATATGTTGCAGCAGCAGGCAGCTATATACTCTGCATTGACCCACAAGACCCTGAAGAAAAATGTCAAATACATCATCAACCTGTCTGATGATGATGTGAGAGTGGCAGAGGAGGTCCTCCAGGTGCTTAAACCCCTCAAAAGTTACATCTGAAACTTCACCATCTGTGTCAATGATCCTGCCACTGAAAACAAGGACTCTACAATCCATGACTCCAAGTGTGGAAGACAGCAGCATCACTCCAGATGTCAGGCTTTATTTCACTATCTATGTTTCAAGGAAGATGATGTGCCTTCTTATGTTGCACTTTCAGTTGTTTTTTATTAATGGTCATTGGTCCAAGTTTAAAGAAAGGAGAAATGCCTTTTTATGTTGCACTGTTTTTCATTAATTATGTTAAAATGCAAATAAAAATGCATGTCAAGTTGATCAACAGATTGTATTATTGTCTAGAAACAGTGCAATAACAGTACTGAAATGAAGGCTAAAAGGCCATTAATGGGAGCTTTAAAAAAAAGAAGAAAAAAAGAAGTAACTAAATAGTTACTTTTCACAGTAACGCATTACTTTTTGATGTAAGTAACTGAGTTAGTAACTGAGTTACTTTTGAAATTAAGTAACTAGTAATTGTAACTAGTTACTGGTTCTCAGTAACTAACCCAACACTGGTAGGGACCAGGTTATATTGTCAGTTATCTGCACCCCCAGGAACTTGGTGCTGCTTACTATCTCCACCGCTGTGCCGTTGATGTAGAGTGGAGCGTGGCTGGACTGGTGTTTCCTGAAGTCAATGATGATCTTCTTGGTCTTGTCGACATCCAGGACCAGGTTGTTGGTTCTGCACCAGTCAACCAGATGTTTCACCTCTTCCCTGCAGTCCATGTCGTTGTTGTCACGGATGAGGCCCACTACTGTCGTGTCGTCCGCATACTTCACAATGTGGTTAGTAGTGGACCTGGCGCAGCAGTCATGGGTCATCAACGTGAACAGCAGCGGACTCAGGACGCAGCCCTGGGGGGAGCCGGTGCTCAGGGAGATGGAACTGGAGGTGTTGTTGCCCACTCTCACAGATTGGGGTCTGTCTGTGAGGAAGTCAAGCAGCCAGTTGCATAGGGGGTACTGAATCCAAGGGGGGGCAGTTTGCTCACCAAGTGCTGCGGGATGATGGTGTTGAATGCTGAGCTGAAGTCCAGAAACAACATCCGCACGTGTGTGTCCTTTCCTTCCAGATGTTCTAAGCTCAGGTGAAGTGCAGAGGAGATGGCGTCCTCTGTGGAGCGGTTAGGGCGATAAGCAAACTGGTATGGGTCGAATGTGGGGGGAAGTCTGGAGACAATATATTCCTTTACCAGCCTCTCGAAGCACTTCATTATGATGGGGGTGAGTGCAACGGGGTGGTAATCATTGAGGGAGGAGATTGTGGGTTTTTTAGGCACCGGAATGATTGTGGCCGTCTTAAAGCATGATGGTACCACAGCCTGGGTCAGCGACATGTTGAAGATGTCTGTGAGAACCCCAGCCAGCTGGTCTGCACATCCCTTAAGCACCTTGCCCGGAATGTCATCAGGTGCCGGTGCTTTCCGGGGGTTCACTCTCTTCAGGGTTTTCCGGACATCCGCTATGTCCAGGTTGAGCGGCTGCTCATCAGGGCGAGGGATGGATTTTCTCACCGGAGTGGTGTTAAGTGCCTCAAACCTTGCAAAGTAGTTGTTAAGGTCATTTAGGAAGCTAAAATTGTTGTCACAGGGACAGAGGGCAGGTTTATAGTCCGTGATGACCTGTATGCCCTGCCACATTAGTCTAGTGTTTGTAGGGTTCTCGAAGAAGTCCTGCACTTTCTGACTGTGAGCACGCTTTGCAACCTTGATGGCACGGTTCAGGTTAGCTCTGGCTGTTTTTAATGCCACCATGTTGCCAGACTTAAAAGCCTTGCTCCGAGCCTTCAGCATTGCACGTACCTGCACTGTTCATCCAGGGTTTCTCGTTGGCCCGTGTGGGGATGTTCTTGATCACACTGACATCCTCCATGCACTTCTGAATGTATGCGGACACAGACTCTACATACTCCTCCACACAAGTGTGATGATTTTCGGTGGCGGCTGCCTTGAACATGTCCCAGTCTGTGGTTTCGAAGCAGTCTTGTAATGCTGACATTGCTCCCTCTGGCCAGGTCCTCACCTGCTTCACTGTAGCTTGCTTCCTGATCAGCAGGGGCTTGTATGCAGGAATTAGCATCACAGATAGATGGTCTGAGGAGCCTAGGTGGGGGCTTGGTGCAGCTTTATACGCCTGTTTAATATAACTATAAACCAAGTCCAGCTTGCTTCCACCCCTGGTTGCAAAATTCACATATTGATAGAAATGAGGGAACACCGTTTTCATGTTAGCTGGATTAAAATCCCCTGCCATGATGAAAACTCCCTCTGGATGTGTAGATTGCAGTTCATTGATGGAGCAGTACAAAGCATTCAAAGCTTCTTTGGTGTTAGCACTGGGAGGAATGTACACTGCTGTGAAGATCACAACACTGAATTCCCTGGGTAAATAAAATGGTCTGCATTTTATAGGTAATAGTTCTATATCAGGAGAGTAGTGACATGATACTATGTTCCCATTGTTGCACCAGTTGTTATAGGGATGGCGTGGCGAAGTTGGTAGAGTGGCCGGGCCAGCAATCGGAGGGTTGCTGGTTACTGGGGTTCAATCCTCACCTTCTACCATCCTAGTCACGTCCGTTGTGTCCTTGGGCAAGACACTTCACCCTTGCTCTTGATGCCTGCTGGTTAGCGCCTTGCATGGCAGCTCCTGCCATCAGTGTGTGAATGTGTGTGTGAATGGGTGAATGTGGAAATACTGTCAAAGCGCTTTGAGTACCTTGAAGGTAGAAAAGCGCTATACAAGTATAACCCATTTATCATTTATTTATATGTATATGCAAACACCACCGCCTCGGGATTTACCAGTGAGAGTTCTGCTCCTGTCCGACCGAAACATAGTTAGCCCCTCGATGCTAACTGCCTCGTCCGGAACGGATGGTTTCAGCCACGTTTCTGTGAGAAATATGGCGCAGCAGTCTCTCATCTCGCGTCTTGCATTTAAATCCAGCTTCAGGTAGTCCAGTTTGTTCTCCAGGGAGCGGACATTTGAAAGCAGGATGGAAGGAAGCGGCGTTCTGTGAGGATTAGCCTTTAGCTTTGTTGTTAGCCCCGCTTCTGCTTCCGATCACACCGCTTACGTCTCTTACGTTGACGGTCCCCGCTGGTACTTGACTCCGCTGCTTCAAAGGCCGCTGGGTGTAGCCGGCGTAGTATTCCCATGCTAGCGAGGAGGTCCAACGTACACGCATCTTTCAGTCCAAAACGGCCCGATCTATCCACATCCAGAATTGTCTGGCGGTCGTATGTGACCACGGAGTGTCCACGCTGGAAGCCAGCCATGAATTTCACAGAAACTTTCCCATTCTTGCTTGATGTACAGCTTAAGCTGTTCAACAGTCCGGGGGTCTACGTTGTGGTATTTTAGGCTTCATAATGCGCCACACACTTTCAATGGGGGACAGGTCTGGACTACAGTCAGGCCAGTCTAGTACCCGCACTCTTTTACTTTGAAGCCACGTTGATGTAACACGTGGCTTGGCATTGTCTTGCGGAAATAAGCAGGGGCGTCCATGGTAACGTTGCTTGGATGGCAACATATGTTGCTCCAAAACCTGTATGTACCTTTCAGCATTAATGGCGCCTTCACAGATGTGTAAGTTACCCATGCCTTGGGCACTAATACACCCCCATACCATCACAGATGCTGGCTTTTCAACTTTGCGCCTATGACAATCCGGATGGTTATTTTCCTCTTTGGTCCGGAGGACACGACATCCACAGTTTCCAAAAACATTTTGAAATGTGGACTCGTCAGACCACAGAAAACTTTTCCACTTTGTATCAGTCCATCTTAGATGAGCTCAGGCCCAGCGAAGCCGACGGCGTTTCTTGGTGTTGTTGATAAACGGTTTTCGCCTTGCATAGGAGAGTTTTAACTTGCACTTACAGATGTAGCAGGGGCGGGGTGGCAGGGTTGACACTCCTCTATGCATCACGTCTCTGCGCTGCTGACTTGTCTACATGCAAGAGGATCCCCTGCTCGCCTCCCTATGAACTGGACTCTCACATTAGTAACCGTATCCACTCGGCATCCATTGCACTGGTCACCATTGGATTGAGTTTTTTCTTGCCCTGATGTGGGATCAGAGATGAGGATGTCGTTGTGGCTTGTGCAGCCCTTTAAGGCATTTGTGATTAAGCGCTATATAAATAAACTTTGCTTGATTGATTGACTGAAGTTTGCAGTCATGTGACACAGGTCTTGTGAAGCAACAAAGAGGCAGTTTATGCAGGACCTGGACATACAGTGCATCTGGAAAGTATTCAAGGCGCTTTACTTTTTCCCAAAAAAATCACATGTACATAAGTATTTACAGGCTTTGCTGAATACTTTGTTGATGCACCTTTGACAGCAATTACAGCCTCAACTTAGTCTTTTGGAATACGATGCCGCAAACTTGGCACATCTGAGCAGTTTCACCCATTCCTCTTTGCAGCACCTCTCAAGCTCCCTCAGGTTGGATGGGAAAGGTTGGCTTTCATCCAGGATATCTCTGTACATTGCTGCATTTATCTTAGTATAATCAGGGAGGTGACCAAGAACCCGATGGTCACTCTGTCAGAGCTACAGCATTCCCCTGTGGAGAGAGGACAACCTTCCAGAAACACAACCATCCATGCAACAATCCACCAATCAGGCCCGTATGCGATCGTAGACAGACGGAAGCCATTTATGAATAAAAATGTACCTGAAAGACTCTCAGACAAGGACGTCCCTAGGTTTGAAGAACAGGGGGGCCTTAGCCCCCAGGAGGTTCCTTTGTTGCGAGCGTGCGAGCAAGATATTTTTGCACTTGCAAGATCTTTTCGCTCACAACATTTTGGCATTGTATTAGAATAACACAACAAACACTGAACACATCTAAATGGTTGAAAGTGGAAGTATAAGAAAGCTTTAGTCATCTTTAGAAAGCATGAGATGCCTCAAACACATAAAGACAATGTTGTTGCATGAAAAAGCTAACAGGTAACTTGCAAACATGGAAAAAGTAGCTTACTTTGGTGGAATCATTTACACAAGGTATGTATAATGAGAAACAAGCACAGTGGAGAACGATCAATAAAGCAGTCACTGCCCACTGTGAATGAAAAAGCCTGTGTTTATCCACTTACTAAAACTATAGTCCTCTTAATGTTTTACACAAATTTTATTCCATTAAAAGAACAATTTTTATCTGTTCTAAAAAGAACAACATTATTCAAATTATAATTTTGCCAACCCACAGAACGGCGCCGCCATCCGCAGTCCGGCAATCCCCACTGCCATTCAATTGTGGCTCCGTTGTGTGGAGAAATAGGGTGGGTTTTTAGAGATCTCGCGAATCCTCGAGTAAATGTGACAAGGGGTGTTGTAGTAAAGCGAACCACAAACAGTTTATTCTGTTGCGTGCACGCACGCACGCACGCACACACACACACACACACACACACACACACACACACACACACACACACACACACACACACACACACACACACACACACACACACACACACACACACACACACACACACACACACACACACACACACACACACACACACACACACACACACACACACGTACATCAACCGCTTCCCTGCTTTCCCCAGGCTTCCGTATCAGCTTGTATTTGACGCAGGCTCCCATATCCCCATATAGCTGCCTGGGATATGCCTGTATTTGATTCATTAATTTTGCAAGTCCTCATCCATTGGTGGCAACAAGGTGAAATTACGTCGGAAAACCTTCGACAAGTTGACTTCAGGTCCATTAGGACGTTTATAAGTGTAAAATACCATCCGCCTTGAAAACTGAGTATTTTATTTTGAAAGTAAATCAGATAATTGATTTTGTATTTGTGCATGACTTCCTGTCAAACTCAAGCAGATTTTGGCTAAATTTAATGGCCGTGTTGCAGCAACGTGCAAATATAGAAGCTCTACGTATGTAGCGCAGGAATGCGGAACGTCAATGCAATGTCGGTTAGTAATAAAGACACAAACTAACATCCATTTTCATCCCCAAGTCACAATATTATACCACATAATTTGAAGGAATGATCAAATATGGCTGATAGATGCCTTGTTGCAGGTTCTGGCAACACGACTAAAGAAGGTGTCAGTCTGCATACATTTCCAAATGATGGCAATATCAGGAAAGTATGGACCTCTCCAGTCAAAGTAACTCGCACAAAGTAGGACGGACCAAGTGAGAAGAGTGTAATTTGCAGCAATCATTTCAATGATTCTGACTTTGAAGAAGAATGGTTTCGGTCGGAGTTTGTATGAAAAAAGTTTAAAAGACTCAAGCTAAATTCGAACCTGAAAATTAGGAGCACCCTCGAGCAGAGAAAGACTGAGTCAGAACTTGCAGAGAAACGGAGAAGGAAGAGAGAAATTTTAAAAAAGAAAAAGGTTAGCCACTAGTGTTCGATTTTTGCGTCCTCTTCTACTGATAGGATCAAATGCTATGGTGTCTATATGGAAGAGGAGATGGAAGAGCAGGGAAGTCCAAAAATCTTAATTATTTAATATTTATTTTTTGCTCATAATGTTAACCATATCAGTTTTGAAGTAATCATGGACTAGGGTGACAAAAACATACAATTAACAAGATAAAAATACCAGTTCTACATGCCTTTACACATACTGTCTAGGCAGTGAAATGGGCTCCAGTTCTTTAGATGACGTCACACCAAGACCAAGTCTGGCGATGAAAAGGGGGCGTTCCAAGTACAGTGAGTTGTCTACTGGCAGAGTCGATTATAAAGAGAGTATGGCCAACTCGGTTTCAGGCAATCTCCTCAACGATTAGTCAAAAGGACTGTTTTCACTGCTGGACTCTAGAAAGAGGTCTGCAGCCTCCGTGGGAGAACTTCCAGGTTCTGTAACAGCTTCTTCCCTCAGGCCATAAGACTCTTGATAATAATCCCCTCAATTCCCCGCCAAAAATAAGATTAACTCGCCGGACTATAAAGACAATATAACATACATCCGTAAATGTGGATGCATTTGCAAAAGTGCAATATATTTATCTGTACAGTAATATATCTATTTATATCTGCACCTTCTTTTGTAAATGCAAACACTCTGCACCTTATTGCTCTTTTATCCTGCACTACCACAAGCTAATGCAACGAGATTTTGTTCTTATCTGTACTGTAAAGTTAAAATTTGAATGACAATAAAGGAAGTCTAAAGTCTAAAAAAGGAACTTTAGTGACTACAGGGGGCCAATTTTGAGCTGATCCTATGTGTTTGCGGCACTTCCTTGTTAGTTTTACAAAAGTGTAGGAATGCCCTATTGTGCAGTATGGGGCTGCTCCACCCGCCAGCATTGTGGAAAGCATTTACATCGCTTTTCTACAACCAGGAGAGAGGACAAATATGGAAGGGAAAGTTTGCGAACAACACTGGAGAGCCACCAATTACAGCATCTTGTGCGAGGTAAACACACAACACAATGTCTGCGTTTTGTTTAGGAGAGAACACACAAGCTAATTCAAATAATAACAGAATAAATTAATACATTTAAGAGATGGTTTCCCAAAACAGCTGACTGTCTTTGAATCTTAGTAAAACAAAAATAATGCACGTAATTAAAGGCCTACTGAAATGAAATTTTTTTATTTAAACGGGGATAGCAGATCCATTCTATGTGTCATACTTGATCATTTCGCGATATTGCCATATTTTTGCTGAAAGGATTTAGTATAGAACATCAACGATAAAGTTCGCAACTTTTGGTCGCTGATAAAAAAAAAGCCTTGCCTGTACCAGAAGTAGCGTGACGTCGCAGGTTGAAGGGTTCCTCACATTTCCCCATTGTTTACACCAGCAGCGAGAGCGATTCGGACCGAAAAAGCGACGATTACCCCAATAATTTGAGCGAGGATAAAAGATTCGTTGATGAGGAACGTGAGAGTGAAGGACTAGAGTGCAGTGCAGGACGTATCTTTTTTCGCTCTGACCGTAACTTAGGTAAAAGGGCTCCCTGGATTCCACACTTTCTCCTTTTTCTATTGTGGATCACGGATTTGTATTTTAAACCACCTCGGATACTGTATCCTCTTGAAAATGAGAGTCGAGAACGCGAAATGGACATTCACTGTGACTTTTATATCCACGATAATACATCGTTGAAGCACTTTAGCTAAGGAGCTAACGTGATAGCATCGTGCTTAAATGCAGATAGAAACAAAAGAAATATGCCC
>NC_084734.1:18191528-18201528 GCF_033978785.1 Entelurus aequoreus
AAAACATTTTTCAAAAGAATCATATTAAACAAGAATGGCGATTTGGCTGTCAATCGAATTTTTCCAGAATGCCTAACAGACAGTGACACTTCCAACACAAGAAGGAATGGGTACCAAATTCTGTATATTTATGGGTACTGGCCGAATTACTCACCTATTCACTTAAAAACAAACAATACCATACAGTAGTTTGATACATTTGTTGCATGTGACGACACGTCCGGTTGCAGACTTTGCACCGACTCAAACATTTGGCAGACTGCCCCGACGTAATGTTGTCATTTTCCATGCACAATCAAGCATAACTGATAGAAAGCACTCAAAAGTAAGGGTCCACTTTTAAAATGTGCTAGCTCGATGGTAATTTACATTGGATATGCCACATACATGCTACTGATTAGCATTGGCGATTATACATGGCGATTTTAACACCTCCATATTTGGTAATGAAAATTAAAACTAAGGTGCATGTTACAATCAAACAGCTAATGTGTAATGTGTAATAAGTACAATACTTACAATACAAACACTTCATAAAGCTGAACAAAAGACAAGACTGGCACATTCTACTTAATGTCAAAAATTACTTCCTGACTACAGCAACACACATAGGACAAACTGAAATGAGTGTATATTTGTAAATGACAATCAGACGTTTAAGAAAACACAGTTATCAGTATCAGATCAAACTTAAATGTTACATTAAAAATAGATTTTATTTTTGAATAAATTAAAATGTATTAAAACATAAACACAAACGATGGCAAAAGATTTTCCTATCTGGTTTTGGTGCTCTGGTGCGTTTGCGCTGGTAGTCCAGTTTGTTTGGTCAACTGTGAACACGATCATCCAAACTCTGGCGTGCTCCAAACAAGAGGGCCAAGACCGCTCAAGAGATGAATCTCAACCCACATGCAAGTGAATTCCGGTGTGGTTCGGTTCACTCGAGCTCAAGTGTGAACGCTAAAAGTCAAAGACCAGTGTTATAATGACCAACATGAAAATGTGTCGCTCTGTGCTGAAAAATATATATTTGACAGGCTTTTGCATTAATTAACGCATGTAAACTGTAAAGGCACTTCATATGAAATGTCATAATTTTATAAATACTGTATAATAGCATTTTTTGTTGGTCACTCTCACTGACCACCATGGCTGGAGTGCTGCATTCATGCTGGTCTTGTAATCAGTTGAACTTGGTTCAATCCCTTGCAAATGTATGGTATGCTATTTTAATGTTAAATTTGTTCACTTTCACTGAAAAAATTAATTGAACAATTTTTTTTTAACACCCATTAATTTGTTTTAGTACAAAACATGCATCAAATCAAATTCAAGTTTGATACAAAAATTATAAAGATATTTTCACATGAAGAGAAAAGTGTGATTTTTTTTGTAATGAGGGTGTCACATTTTACTGTGTGGTCGTTCTCCCAGGATGCAGATGGAACACTCCGGACGATGCATGCAGGTAAGAAAATGATTTCATGTCCATAAATCATGCAGGATACAAAAAAAAGAGCATCAGCATGCCGGTAGCACGGGAAGCTAACAGAATAGCAAACAAAAAACGCCCAGCATATGACAAAGCTTAGCTTAGGAATCCAAATGGTAACTGACGTAAACTGTTGCATGAAAGCAAATTAGGAAGCCAGATTGATTGTGGCGAGAAACGGGAATAAGTAGCTCTCTGATTAGTGCCCAGCAGCAGGTGAGCGTCCCAAACAACAATCAGAGGCAGGTGAAACTAATCAGCACCCATTGAAACCAAAACACAAACCCAAGGGTGCTGAAAACAGAACTGAGGTAGTCAAACTAACAGAACAAAACTAAACAAAACATGATCCGGGCAACGGATCATGACAGAGGTAAAGTGATAAAGGTGATCATGTGACCCCAATACCAACGACAATACACGACATGTATCGCAGTGACACACTCTTAAAATAAGACCTTAGTCAGGGTATCCGCCGGGTCTTAAAAAGTCTTAAATCCAACAATTTGAATTTAAGGCTTTAAAATGTCTAAACTTCTCATAAAATCTCATAAAAGGTCTTAAATACGATTATGAAATGTCATAAAAAATATATATTACTGTTCCTTTTATTTAAAACATACATAAACTTCAGTCTTGCTTTTAAATGTTTAAATTTTTGACGACACTATACCGTAACTACAAAACAGAACTAAAGTAGGTTATCTGTGCTGTATTTATTACGCACCATCAGCAAATGTGCTGCACGTGTGTTGTTAAAACGTAGCATAGCAGCGCAGAAAACTTAACGAAAGCCCACAGCAAACACAAATGACTTGCATAAGATAGATAAGTGCAAGTTCAACGATTGTAGCTCCAGAACGATCAATTTAATGGATGCTTGAAGCGAGTGGATGGAAACACATAAAGTTTAAAGGACCTGGATGTGGAGTCAATGAGGAAGGAAGAGTTCGTAAACATTTTGGTGGAAGTGAATGGAATGATAATGTAAAAGTAAAGAATCCGGGATAAGTCTGTGTCAAAAGATGCTGAAACGCCACAAACACGGGCACAACGACACAAGGATCAACTTAACCCCCCAAAGGAGTGTTATGCTAGGCTGACCATACGTCCTCTTTTCCCCGGACATGTACTCTTTTGCGGGGGTGTCCGGGCTGTCCGGGCGGGGTTTCTTAAATGCCTCAAATGTCCGGCATTTTGAATTAGGGTTGCGTGTAATTTCAATGTACGTCCAGGGTTAAGTTAAGAAGGGGTTAAAAAAAAAACTGAAGGTGCGCGCACGTAGCAACATTCGTGAGGGAGGGGCAGAGACACAGAGCGAGAGAGCTAGTGAGTGGAGAGAGACATGAAAACAAGAAAGGCCGTAGTAAATGCAACTTCACGGATGATTTGCGGGAAAAGTATTCGTGTTTTCGTCCTGGCCGTGACACATGGGAAGCAGAATGCACTGTGTGCAAAGCAGGAAGGTATATATCTGTGGCAAATAAAGAGTTACAAGCCCATATCCACACTACAAAGCACAAAACAGCTGTGCAGGGCGAGAGCTCGTCTGCTGTTTTTTGTTTAAATTTAATTAACTTCGTTTTGAGGCATTATTTATGTTTATATACAAGAGGTTCTTTTGAATATTTCTACCTCTGCAATTTTTTTTACAAAACTGTGAATGTTACAGAATATAAGTGTGACTTATTTTGTTATACTGTCAAGCAGTGTTGGCGTTACACACTTTTTGTGTCTTTTTAACGCATTGAATCAGAAAGGACGCAGATTTTTTTTTTTTTTTTTTTTTTTTTTTTTACCATTTGTGGCCTACAGCTAATGTTTTAAAGGCCCACGGCACATTCTAAAAATGCTATTAAAATAAACAAAAATATAACAAAAGTGAAATAAAAAAGCTTAAAGGTGAAATGTAATTTAGAAAAAGTTGCAATGTTGACCAGGGGCGCCGCTAGGGATTTTGGGCCCCATGAAAAGAATCTTTACAGGGCCCCCTGTATTATAATTTCATCATCATTAGGGGCCTCTCTGGGCCCCCCTCCATCATGGGCCCCTAGAATCCGTCTCCTTTACCCCCCCTTTTCGGCGGGGGTTTTATTAGTCAACATTGTTGACTAATAAAACAAAGCTGTTTTTTTTTTTTTTCAAACGGTCATTGCTCTAAACATAATATTGAATCAAAATCAATGTTATAATGAATTATTGACCTATCAAAGGTTCCGATTACTTCACATCAAATATTCCACTTTGAAAAATATTTTTGGTTGAAGATTTTGCATATTTTGTGTGTTTGCCATAAAAAACATAGTTTTGTTTGACAAAAAAGGGTGGAAAACAAACAAAAAAATAAAAACAACATAAAAAAAACTAAAACATTTTGAAATGAGGGATAGATCTGAAGTTGATGTAGACTCCAGAGATTTAAGCGTTAAATATAAAATGTATGTATGCCCTGGCACACGATTATCATAATTTCATGACCCAAGCAAAACCCTTTTTACACTTTTATAATGAAATAAATACACCTACAACTTATTAAATAAAAACATAGAAAAAACTACCAGCAGTGGTAAAGTTTAGATCCATGAAGGAAAGAAGAAAGTGAATGAATGTTTATAACTGAATACATTTACATATGTATACACATTTGTTTTCTTTTGTATTATCTTTTTTAATGAATTAAGTAACGTTTATGACAACCTTTTTCCAAATCACAATATAGAATGTGAGATATACAGGATAATGCATATATTTGTCATTTGTTTTCAAAACGCTTACAAAAAGGTGGGACCCCAAAAATTTACTGTGGGACCCCATTTTTATGACTTGATGGGGTCCCTGGGACCCCATTTTGAAAATTCCTAGCGCCAACACTGCTGTCAACAGAGGAGAAAAAATGCTTTATTTAAAAAAATATATTATTTATAAAGCAAGTTCGAGTATCATTGGCAAATGTTCACCTAGTGTGCTGCCCGCCTTGGCACACATATATGTGTCCTCTTTTTGGGATTTCAGAATATGGTCAGCCTATGTTATGTGGGTAAAGTGGCGCCAATTGCCGAAGGAGATCAACATGAGATGTTTACTAGTGAAATCATACTATTACATACAGTAAGCACACACTCATTTCTCTGTAATAGTGGTGTACTCACAGCAGTAAAACTATAAAAAACAAATCTCTTCTATTATTTCTATTATTTATTCCAATAATTTTAGGTCAGCTTCCCATACCTAATCTTTTCTCCAAGTTTACACAGCAACTGACATTTAAAGCTATAAAGGTTTCGTGTTTACACTTGTGGTGGTGAGGAAAGCAAGGAAGATTTGTCATCATCTTGTCATGCTTACATGAAAGTTAGTCCTCGTTTATTAGCTATATGTTTTCAAAAAAGTCATGAAAATCAGGTTCAAATGTATTCATACATACAAGGTACAAAATGAGCTGAGCAAATTCGAATGTTATCCACATTATTCACATCTAAAGACTGTTTGAGGTTTGCAAGCCTTAATCGCCTTCTTTATTTTTAGACAATGGCTCTGTCTGCACTCACTGTTTTTCACAACTTTGTGCAGTTCCAGTGGTAGTACTATAGATGGTTTTATCTGTTTGCTCAATTTTGACAGCCACAAAAGCACTGCAAAGGTTACCCATTTAGCTTTAGCAGAGATGCTAACTGTCCCTTTCACAGACAATATATTGTTGTGCTTTCCTCTACCATTACTGACGTTCTGGTTGCTGTTACATGAAAACACTTGACATGATTTATGAAGCACACTGCACATTTAGCAAGAAATCACTTCTATGGCAAATGTGAAAAATGGCTGTTATGATGTTTGCTAATGTTGTTTTCAATTAGTTTACAACAGAGAGGATTCTGGTGTATGTAGTTGGTTTAACTATTTTGTTTTCAATCAATCAATTAAAGCAGTGGCGTGCAGTCACTAGAGGCAGGGGAGGCACGGCCTCACCTGCCATCATGGAAAGAAAAAAAAAAGTAAAAAGAAAAAAAATTAATTAAATTGTTACATGTATCCTGTGATTATACTAAAGTTATTTTCCATTTAACTTCACCAGTTTTAGATTATTTTTATTTTTATTTTCACATGTGCCGTTCAAATACTGAGAAGAGACGGTGCGGTGATCAGCAGCCAGTTGAGGCACGTCACTGCGTTGTGCCTCAACATGGATTGTGCGCAATGACTCAGCTAACTGCTGGCCTGCTGTGCAGTGAGACCGTATTGCTATATGAATTATATTATACATTTCCATAGTTTAGTTAGCTGAGGTATATAATGTACAGTGTATTTTGTCAACAACTGTATGTGTGTAACGTATTTCTTGTGCTGAGCGATCATACAACTGGAGGCTCGTCTCATAACCCCGCCTCCTGGTGCCAAGCACCTCCGCCGCAGAATGCACCGCCCGACGAGAGCGCCACACCAACCAAAGCCCACACCCTAACCCTCCACGTGCAAGACCGAATTCACCCAAAAAAAGTCCCTTAACAAGAAGCCAAAAAGTGCAAAAACAACAATGCTCGCGCGGCGCGCCGGAGGAGCCGTGAACAGGGACACAACATTAGGTACACCTGCAGACTGCTGTCCGGATTTCATATTTCATTCATTCACGACTCTTCCAACACGAACACCACTGCTCCCGCACTTATAAGTAAAGGTAAGACCATAACAACGTTTTTTTTTATTAAATGTGCTTTTTTGTGTGCTACAGTTTGTAAGTGTAAAGTTAAAGTACCAATGATTGTCACACACACACTAGGTGTGGTGAAATGTGTCCTCTGCATTTGACCCATCCCCTTGTTCACCCCCTGGGAGGTGAGGGGAGCAGTGGGCAGCAGCGGCGCCGTGCCTGGGAATAATTTTTGGTGATTTAACCCTCAATTCCAACCCTTGATGCTGAGTGCCAAGCAGGGAAGAATGCTGGTATGAGCTTTTAAACCTAACCCGTTAACTGCTGCCAATCAAATGGTGAATAAGATACTCTTTAGGGTTCATATGTTTGTAAATCTGACTGTGATGAAGTCAGTGCCTCACCTGACATGAACCTCACCGCACGCCACTGAATTAAAGTGTATTTATATAGCCCTTAATCACTAGTGTCTCAAAGGGCTGCAAAAGCCACAACGACATCCTCGGCTCAGAACACCGAATAATTTCATATTCTTCTGGTGTTCCTTTATATCTATGTACTTTTTTGTTCGTGTGGATATAAAATGGTCTTAAATTATTTTCATTTAGGTCTTAAATTTGACTTGTTGAAACCTACAGAGACCCTGCTAGTGGGTCGATGTGTCCTCCATATTTTGCACTTAAAAATAACAATAAATAAGTTTGATGTTGGCGTCACGACTGGCAACATAAGTCTGCTTTTTACACGTCACTATGCCATCTCGATCACGTTGTCTTTGCAGCAGGAAATCATCAAGGACGAATTCAACGTAGCGATTGTCTTCAAGTGGAGCTTCGTTGCAGCGTGTTTATCCAACAAAACGCCAAAATCAGACAAGGAAGAAGTTGACCTGAGGGTGACTTTTGAAAATACGATTTACATTTTGATAAAAATGACAAATGGACTGAATTGTGTTGAGCCGCCGCAAGCTACTGCTGCAATATCCTCGTTAATAGCAGTTTGCAAGTCTGCCTGCAGGCATCGACACGTGACGGAACACACACACAAGCGCGCACACACATGCACACACATACCTACACGTGCGCACACACATGCACACACACACCTACACATACGCACACACGCAGACAAGCTGTTTATTAGCAAGGAAGAAAGGTTCTCGACGCACAAAGGCCGTAAATAAAACAGAATTAGGCTTTGATGTTTAAACACATTTAAAGGCACATTTGTATTGTTTTGCATTATAAAATATCCAAAATAAGAGAAGAAATAAAAATCATTTTTTCAAAACACTTTTGCCGTACTTTTTAACAACCTTGTCTGTGTTGTGTGACAGTAAAAGCTGCCAGTTAAAATCATACACCAGCCTGGACATTAACGTGTACAGTGATACCAAAAACAAGAAAAATGTATGGCACAGTTTTTTGTGGGAAAAAAAATGTCTTTTGAAAATCCCTTGCGGACAATGCAGGCTAGCTAACTTCAGTTAAAATTGTCCATCACGACTAGCATGCGTTACGATTCTCAGTCACAGGTAAACTAGCTATCATTTGTTAAAATTGTTCATCAGGCAGAGCTAAGCCAGCTTGCATCCATTACAGTTGTTACAACAGTCCATCAAGCACGGCTAGGCTTGCTAGCATTTGTCACAATTGTCCATTGCAGCTAAGCTAGCTTGCATCTGTTAGGATTGTTCATCCCGCACAGCTAGGCTATATAGCCAATATCCTTTACAATTGCCCATCACACACAGCTAGGCTAGCTAGCATCCCTTGTGCATCACACACAGCTGGGTTATCTAGTATCCGTTACAGTTATTACAATTGTCCAGTTATCTTATTAACATACATGGTTGGGGCTTGAGGTGGGCGAGGCGTGGCGGCGTTAAGGGGGAGGAGTATATTTATAGCTAGAATTCACTGAAATTCAAGTATTTACAAACCCCATTTCCATATGAGTTGGGAAATTGTGTTAGATGTAAATATAAACAGAATACAATGATTTGCAAATCATTTTCAACCCATATTCAGTTGAATATGCTACAAAGACAACTGATAAACTTTTTTTTTTTTTGCAAATAATCATTAACTCCAGAATTGGATGCCAGCAACAAGTTACAAAGAAGTTGGGAAAGGTGGCAATAAATACTGATAAAGTTGAGGAATGCTCATCAAACACTTATTTGGAACATCCCACAGGTTAACAGGCAAATTGGGAACAGGTGGGTGCCATGATTGGGTATAAAAGTAGATTCCATGAAATGCTCAGTCATTCACAAACAAGGATGGGTGAGGGTCACCACTTTGTCAATAAATGCGAGAGCAAATTGTTGAAACCTTTCTCAACCAGCTATTGCAAGGAATTTAGGGATTTCACCATCTACGGTCCGTAATATCATCAAAGGGTTCAGAGAATCTGGAGAAATCACTGCACATAAGCAGCAAAGCCGGTGACCTTCGATCCCTCAGGCTGTACTGCATCAACAAGCGACATCAGTGTGTAAAGGATATCACCACATGGGCTCAGGAACACTTCAGAAACCCACTGTCAGTAACTACAGTTGGTCGCTACATCTGTAAGTGCAAGTTAAAACTCTCCTATGCAAGGCGAAAACCGTTTATCAACAACACCCAGAAACGCTGTCGGCTTATCTCATCTTAGATGAGCCTGAGCTCATCTAAGATGGACTGATACAAAGTGGAAAAGTGTTCTGTGGTCTGACGAGTCCACATTTCAAATTGTTTTTGGAAACTATGGACGTCGTGTCCTCCGGACCAAAGAGGAAAAGAACCATCCGGATTGTTATAGGCACAAAGTTGAAAAGCCAGCATCTGTGATGGTATGGGGGTGTATTAGTGGCCAAGACATGGGTAACTTACACATCTGTGAAGGCGCCATTAATGCTGAAAGGTACATACAGGTTTTGGAGCAACATATGTTGCCATCCAAGCAACGTTACCATGGACGCCCCTGCTTATTTCAGCAAGACATTGCCAAGCCACGTGTTACATCAACGTGGTTTCATAGTAAAAGAGTGCGGGTACTAGACCGGCCTGCCTGTAGTCCAGACCTGTCTCCCATTGAAAATGTGTGGTGCATTATGAAGCCTAAAATACCACAACGGAGACCCCCGGACTGTTGAACAACTTAAGCTGTACATCAAGCAAGAATGGGAAAGAATTCCACCTGAGAAGCTTAAAAAATGTGTCTCCTCAGTTCCCAAACGTTTACTGAGTGTTGTTAAAAGGAAAGGCCATGTAACTCAGTGGTGAACATGTCCTTTCCCAACTACTTTGGCACGTGTTGCAGTCATGAAATTCTAAGTTAATTATTATTTGCAAAAAAAATAAATAAAGTTTATGAGTTTGAACATCAAATATCTTGTCTTTGTAGTGCATTCAATTGAAAATGGGTTGAAAAGGATTTGCAAATCATTGTATTCCGTTTATATTTACATCTAACACAATTTCCCAACTCATATGGAAACGGGTTTGTATTTTACCTACCACCTTGTGGCCGGAGCTGTGGCCGCAAGGTGGTTGGTGCCTGTCGTGGCGGTAATCCTAGAACCCGTTGGTGGACACCAGCGGTGAGGGATGCCGTCCAGCTGAAGAAAGAGTCCTATCGGGCTCTTTTGGCTCATAGGACTCCGGAGGCAGCGGACAGGTACCGACAGGCCAAGCGGTGTGCGGCTTCAGCGGTCGCAGAGGCAAAAACTCTGACATCGGAGGAGTTCGGGGAAGCCATGGAAAACGACTTCCGGACGGCTTCGAAGCGATTCTGGACCACCATCCGCCGCCTCAGGAAGGGGAAGCAGTGCAATGAAAACACCGTGTATGGTGGGGATGGTGTTCTGCTGA
>NC_084734.1:18206528-18280571 GCF_033978785.1 Entelurus aequoreus
CATAAACAACTGAAATCTTTTTCTCACACACACTACTGAAACACTCTTAAACACACTATTGAAACACTCTTATACACAATACTGAAACACTCTTATTCACACTACTGAAATGCTCTCACATAAACAACTGAAATGTTTTTCTCACACAGACACTACTGAAACACTCTTGTACACACTACTCAAACACTCTTATACACACTACTGAAATGCTCTCACGTAAACAACTAAAATCTTTTTCTCACACACACACTACTGAAACACTCTTATACACACTACTGAAACACTCTTATACACACTACTGAAAAATAAACAACTGAAATATTTTTCTCACACACACACCATTGAAACACTTGTATACACACTACTGAAACACTCTTACATATACTGCTGAAATGCTCTCACATAAACAACTAAAATGTTTTTTGTCTCACACACCCTACTGAAACACTCTCATAAACACTACTGAATTTGTTTTCTCTCAAGCACACACACACACCTGGAATTATTTGTCACTAGTATGTATAAACGAATTTCACCTGTGTGTGTGTGTGTGTGTGTGTGTGTGTGTGTGTGTGTGTGTGTGTGTGTGTGTGTGTGTGTGTGTGTGTGTGTGTGTGTGTGTGTGTGTGTGTGTGTGTGTGTGTGTGTGTGTGTGTGTGTGTGTGTGTGTGTGTGCTTTCTACACATGCGTGTAGGAGACAACAATTTCAGTAGTATGTGTGCAAGGATTTCAGTTATGTGTATGAGAGCATTTCACCAGTGTGTATAAGAGAGTTTGCTTTCCAGTTCCGATCACCAATAATGCCCGCCCCTTTTCAGACAAGTTTTTTTTTTTTAAGCCAAGTTGTTTGTGAACAAAATGTTTGCCTAACTGCCGACAAGTAGCTTAACTGAGGCAGGAGCTCTACTTCATAATTTGATGGCTTCAGCGGAGAATATAAGAACACTTTCAATGCAACAAGGGTCGGGCTGCAGCCGTCGGTTGCACCTGCATGCCGCGACACCTGAGCAGCCACACAGCGGTGCCTTCCTCCTCCCGAGAGCCAAGTAGCTTGGAGCAATTGTTCCGTTGCGAGTGTGCGCCGCAGCATAATCAAGCGCAACGTTTCAACTCATGGACATCGGGGCAAGAGGAGGAAAAGGTAATTAGACATTATTTATTTCTAAATTATTGTGGGGTTAGTGCGTCTGCCTCACAATACGAAGGTCCTGAGTAGTCGTGAGTTCAATCCCGGCCTCGGGAGCTTTCTGTGTGGAGTTTGCATGTTCTCCCCGTGACTGCGTGGGTTCCCTCCGGGTACTCCGGCTTCCTCCCACCTCCAAAGACATGCACCTGGGGATAGGTTGATTGGCAACACTAAAATTGGCCCTAGTGTGTGAATGTAAGTGTGAATGTTGTCTGTCTATCTGTGTTGGCCCTGCAATGAGGTGGCGACTTGTCCAGGGTGTACCCTGCCTTCCGCCCGATTGTAGCTGAGATAGGCTCCAGCGCCCCCCGCGACCCCGAAGGGAATAAGCGGTAGAAATGGATGGATGGATGTTTAATACCACAAAATGTCCGTGGGTGTTTTACTGGGTTTCAAAATGATGTTAAAATGTAATGTTAGCATGTAGTTCACTTAGATATACTAGTATTGCTAAACTAACATGATGTCAATGTTAACATGTAGCTCACATGGCTTTGCTAACTTAGTGTTAGTTCAAATGTAATGTTATCATGTAGCTCATATAGCTATATGCTAATGTTGCTAACTTTTCTGTGCTTCTCTCCCACTCCCTAATATTACGGTGTTTTATGACCAGTATTACGTTGTACAAGTGCTTTTTGTATAAGTCAAAAGTGGATTAAGTACACAATAGTGCTTTATGGAAACACACGAACAAACAGAACTAATTAGCCTTAAAACTACACTCAAAAACATGGTTACTAAATAACTTTTAAACTATCTGAATTCCATCATCAATGCTCACACACATCAACACACTATTGTGCATCTCTTATTTAACATTAATATTTGTGAACAATATTATAAGATGGGGCTGGGAGTGATTGAACAAATTAATCAAAGTATGGCAGGACCTCGTTCGAGCTAAACAGTTTGTCAGGTTAATTTCCTTTTCCATGCTGCTCTTGGTCGTCCTTCCATCTGTCCAAACCTGTCTCTGCCAAAACTCTGTGTGTGTGTGTGTGTGTGTGTGTGTGTGTGTGTGTGTGTGTGTGTGTGTGTGTGTGTGTGTGTGTGTGTGTGTGTGTGTGTGTGTGTGTGTGTGTGTGTGTGTGTGTGTGTGTGTGTGTGTGTGTGTGTGTGTGTGTGTGTGTGTGCGTGCGTGCGTGTCAGAATGGTTTGGCAACCCTCGGTACATCACCGTCACTTGCTGGCTATGACAGGACAACCTTCCAACATAATAAGGATGAGAGCCAACGCTGGACTCTTTGGAAAACATGTGGGTCTTTAAAAAGACACACATGTCCCAACACATCCCAACCACACTTCTCTGACACTTGCAGACGCACATCAAACGCCGCAGGGGTGTTGGATTAATACGATTTCAGGCTACTAAACACATCAGACACACTCATTGACGTAATTATCTGAAACAGACAGACACTAGTTTTTCCTTGCCTCTATCGCCAAGTTCTTGCTCATGTGGGGTTCATTTGGTTCTTTCTTTCTTTCCTTTTAGTTATTTATTTGTTTTTTTTGCTACAAATAGCACACGGATGGCACCAAATGAGCTCTGCTCCTTCCCACTCCCCTTGAATGGTTGATCACTTGAGCAAAATGTGTGTGCTTGCGACATTTTAACATGTTCCAAATAAATTGAATGGAATTATTCCTGGCTTGTGTGCGTGAACTACAAATTGTGTGTGTGTGTGTGTGTGTGTGTGTGTGTGTGTGTGTGTGTGTGTGTGTGTGTGTGTGTGTGTGTGTGTGTGTGTGTGTGTGTGCGCGCGCGTGCGTGTGTGAGTGTGTGTGCATGCATGCGTGCGTGTGTGTGTGTGTGTTCTTGTATTTATACCCTTCTTGAGACATCAACAAGGAAAAGTACCTTCCATATGAGGGCCGGTGAACAAGTTAGGAAATAAATCACGGTCCCAATACGGAAAACCATTGCATCTAATAGAGAATGTGTCATTTGCACCCCTGGTGGTGAAAGCTATCAAAATTAGGGTGGTCCCAAAAAGGTGGAATTTATCAAATTAACCATGTGTCGTTTTTAAAAGTGCTCCCCCTCTGGTCAACATATGAAATAACAACTGTGTGTCAAAATTTGAAGTGCTCCCCCTCTGGCCAACATATGTAATAAGAAGTGTGTGTACGAAAATGAAATGCGCCCCTTTTGGCCAAAATTAATAGGCGGGGTTAGGCTGGCTATATCAGCATAAGGAAGTCAATAATGCGCTGACATTATTAGTAATTTAATTGGAGATCATGCAGAGTGAGTGAGTGTTTACAGGTTGTGTCTTGAAAATGTCTACAAGAGTTGAAATGGTGAGAAATAAAATCAATCAAGTAAGTCATAAAGAAGACTAAAGAAGGTGAGTAGAAAGAGAGTGAGAGAGAGAGAAATTGTGGAAGGGTAAGAATATCAAAAAATGAAAGACTCCTGTAGCTTTGCTGGTGTTGATAATCGAAAATGATGTTTAATCGCAGTTTGTTCATGGTTAACGCACAATTAATCACTATTAATCACAATTAATCCCAGATAGATATAATTCTTCTTCATTTATAAGTGTACCCTAGACAGATCATTTTCAAGTTTTTATAACCAAGACTGGAATATTAGTTTGCTCAAATGAAATACTTTTTTAAAGCATTATGCCTTCTTAAACAGCTCAACACTAAAAGGACATCAACAAGCTTTTAATGACAAGAAAAAAAATGACCTGCAGTGCGTTGGTATCGTGCCAGATTTTGTATTTTGTAGGAATACAGAATTTGTGTTCCTGCTGTAGACGCACTTGCATTCAGAGGGGAGGAGCAACACTTTCATGTTTACACGCCAGTTTTATGCATTAATGAAACAAAATGTGGATTGTTATGATCGGGATTTGATTGTCTTATGTTAGGCAATGTAATTTGTGATATTTCTACCTGAATAAATGCTTATGATATTCTGTACATTACATGTGGTACAAGTTAATGGTATTCATATTTCTGCATGACAATATTTTAACCTTCTCTATTTATTAATAAAATGTAATATTCAGCCTGCTAAACATTCCTTAGTTAAGGACTACCAACCAGAACATTTTAAAAATATTGTAAACTGTATTTCAATCTGCCATAAAACACTTCTTTGGGTAAACATATCATATAATACATTACAAAACGTCTTTGACAAACTTGATCGTAATGTAAGACAATTTTTCATTGTTTTGGTAGTTAGACCAGATGTAACGCGTAGCGCTATTATATTGAAGCCGGACATGTGTGATTGGTATGAGAAGGTGTCTTGACGTTTTTTGACGACATGAGAGTCTCCAATAAAAAAAATACTGTGGACTTCCTGCTTACAGTCTTTCTTTTAAGCTTATTTATTCCATCAAACTAAAATCTACATTTGATGTTATTAATGTACTCAGCTGAAGTGTAAACACGGACATGAAGCTCCCCCTCTCGCAAATGGCAAAGTGCGCCATTTGAGATAAAATAGTGTTTTCTTGTCAGGAGAACAACTTACCATGGATCTGAATTTTCCATAATGTCCCCCTTACTTTGTGCATTTCTGCTAGCTATTTTCGAGCTTGTGGCTCAACAGTAACACAACGCCATTACATTTTCCACGCTACGGAAAAGACTGAGGGTCAGAAAGGAGTCAGACACATGCACGCTAATCGTGAGTTTAATAAAATTAGCATCAAGGAAGGAACTTATAGTCAACGCGTTATTATCGCGTTAACTTTGACAGCCCTTGTAAAAATGTGATGTTAGCACGTAGCTCACAATGCTAGGCTAGTGTTGCTAATCTAGCATGATGTTCACAGTGTAATGTTAACATGGAGCTCACACAGCTATACCAGTTTTGCTTACGTTTGTGTCCTCCTGTCCCACTCCTTAATTTTACATTGTTGTATGTGATACATCATATACATTTTATTATGTTGGACACGTCTAACAGTGTCCAGTCAATATGTATGGTGTTAAACCTCACTCCCTGACAGCTTCAAAAGCAGTGCTGGTGTCACAGCTGCTTACACCAGACCATGCCTTACGTTGCGTTTTGTTAGTGTTCTTCGGTGTTTAGTGTTTTAGTTCCTGTCCTGTGCTTTTATTTTGGCGGCTCTTCCGGTTTTGTTGGTGTTTTCCCGTGGCTGCTTCACTTCTGTCCAGGAGCATTTCCCCTCACATGTTTTCTGTTTGCAATCAAGACGATTTAGGTTGATCCTTTTTCCACCTTCGTTGTCGAGACATTGTTATTCTCTGTTGTACTGGTGACTATTGACGATCCTTTGATGCCAAGCTCTTGTGCGCACTACTTTGTGGACGCCGTCTGCTGCACATTTTCCGTGAGTGTTTTGCTGGGTTTCAGTTTGTTTTCTTTTCTTTTCTTTTATAGTCTGTCCAGACAGAGCACTTTCCCGTTGCTCTTGCTTTTTGTTTGTTTATTAATAAGTACCCCTTTTTTACCTCACGCTGCTACCTTGTTCATATTCATCCTAAAAATCACTGCGTGATCACTACTGCGTTTTCCATGACGCATCGTTTGTCACCGCTTGACAGCTGGTTACTGGGTTTATAGCTCTGTAGCTAGCACGCTCATTTCTCTTGCTGGAAGACCCAGGTTCATGTCACGGGCGGAACAGAAATCAGGGACTGAACCAGGTGGATCAAGTACAATACAATCCATTAACATGAAAGCTATAGACACACAGCACAGTTTACTAAAATCACTTTTCAACTGTTTAAATTCTTAAATTCCAGCATCAAGTTTTAAAATATTTTATAAATATTATAGTTTAGACATTGAAGGAACTATTTAGTGAAATGTCCACCATGATATTCTTTCTGTCCTCAACTTCCTCGTCTCTTCCAGCAGTGTCTTCCCAGCATCCTTTAGTGTTGAATGTGACATTTGGCGCTGTCCGAGGTGCTGATCCTCACAGAGAACATTGCAGAGAAACAAACAATATGTGATTAAAGTAAGGCTCACGGGGGCTCGCCATAAAACATGCCTGTCAACTTGGACCAGGCGACGAAAGGAAGACTTTTTTTTTTCTCAGCGTCCTTTTTGTGCTGCTTTACGTCATCACATCTCCTCTGAGCTTGCAGGCAACTGTTGTGCACCTATAGCTACAATATAATAATAATAATAATAATAATAATAACAACAATAACGGTGGTTAAATATTGGTAAAACGTGCAGATTATTATTCCAAACAAGAGCGATAATACTGCACCATGTGGGTGTCTGTCTGTCTTCAAGTTTTTGTTTTTAGTGCTGCCATACGCGGTATAAGGCCCTGCCAGTGTGCATTATGAAATGAATAAACACACAATAAATCACAGACAGCCATGTATTGTCACAGCATAAGCGGAGGAGTTCATTTCTGTCCTTCAAAGTGCAATCAAGGCTCCAAAGTAAGGCTATTAAATGATTATTTTTCAAAAATCAGAATAATCACATTTTGAAATTTAGATTAACCATGATTAATCACAGTTGAAATTATTTTAAGAAAACACCCCACTATTTGTACACAAATGCAATCTTATTGTCAGAATGTAATTCAGGAATGTTTTTAAACTTCTTACCTGAATTTATTTGCACAAAACTGGCCAACAGTTGGGTCTAAAGTTCTTTTAGGCTGTATTTTGGAGTGAAATTTGCTATGGACCACACCAGTCTGAGTCATTTCTCATTTTTGTCCTGACAAATGCATTGATCTGTTCACTGACCGTGTAGCACAGGGGTAGGAAACCTATGGCTCTAGAACCAGATGTGGCTCTTTTGATGACTGCACCTGGCTCTCAGATAAATCTTAGCTGACTTTGCTTAACACGATAAGTAATGAATAATTCCGCTGGTAATCACAGTGTTAAAAATAACGTTCAAAATATAAAACATTCTCATGCATTTTAATCCAGCCATCCGTTTTCTACCGCACCTGTTCAAGAAGTCGCATTAATGGTAAGAAGTATTGTATTTATTATTGGTTAGCTTCAGAATAACAATGTTATTAAAATTAATAACAGACTAATTATACTCTAAAAATGTTGGTCTTACTTAAAAATGCACACATTTAGTTGTATTCAGTATTAAAAATATATTATATTGCTCTCACGGAAATACATTTTAAAATATTTGACTTTCATGGCTCTCTCAGCCAAAAAGGTTCCCGACCCCTGGTGTAGCGGATAAAGTAGAAGACCATGTACGGTCAAAATAAAACTGTGTTTTACAAGTGTGTACATGATTAATGCGATAATTGTTTCTGATTAATCACACGAGTTAACTCCTTAATTTTGACTGCCCTACTCCAAATGGTTTTGTAGTCAAATTACATTTTTATTAAATATTAAATGTTGTAGTTGGAGGACTTGGTCATCGTTAATTTCATCAGTTGGGCAGCATGGGGGTTAGCAGGTTAGCGCTTGTCCCTCACAGCAAGAAGTTCCTGCAGGGTTCAATTCCTGGGCTTGGGGTCTTTCTATGTGGAGTTTGCATGTTTTCCCCATGACTGCGTGAGTTCCCTCCGGGTACTCCGGCTTCCTCCCACCTCCAAAGACATGCACCTGGGGATAGGTTAATTGGCAACACAAAATTGGCCCTAGTGTGTGAATGTGAGTGTGAATGGCTGGGTGTACCCTGCCTCCCGCCTGAATGCAGCTGGGATGGGCTCCTGTGCCAACCACCTCCACCCCAATCCCCACCCTGAGAGGGACAAGTGGTAGAAAATGGATGAATGGATGGAATTTCATCAGTTGCATTCCTAGTCTTTAGCCTTTAGGGGGCAGTATATTCAAACATATTTTCCTCATACTTTTATTACAAATATTATCAGCTAATATTGGCACAAAAATGAGATGTCAGATTGAATGATTGATTGATTGAAACTTTTATTAGTAGATTGCACAGTGCAGTACATATTCCGTACAATTGACCACTAAATGGTAACACCTGAATAAGTTTTTCAACTTGTTTAAGTCGGGGTCCACGTTAATCAATTCATGGTAAATCACACCGGTATCGTTTTTTTTTGCCGATAATGATATAGGTTACAGTTTTGGCCAAATAAAGGGATCATGCTTTGTATGTGTTAACCAGCGCACAAGTATAGATGATGTTTGATAAGAAATTATCGAGTTCGAGCCCATTATCGAATCCTCTTAACAAACCGATTCCTTATCGAATCCAGATAGTTTGTTGTTTATGGAAAAAAACACACAATATTTGGTTTAACAAAAGCTCACTTTTATTTTATAAGAAAAAATAATAAAATAAAAATAAAATAAATAAATAAATAAATATTGACTGTTGTTACCCCCCCTAAAAAAATAAAAAAATAAAATAAATATTGACTGTTGTTACCCAAAGTATATTAAGTGGGATTTTTCAGAAAAACAAGTTACAAGTGAGCAAATATGGAAATCAACCGGCAACAGTTAACATTAGTTACTCACCAGCACTATCACTGGAACTGGCACTGCAGGTTGAAGCAGAGGAAGAGGGGTTTGCTTCGTCATCTCTGTCGCTGCTTCTCCACGTGTCGAAGACACGCCACGATTCTCGAACGTTCTGGTTATGTGCGGCCTGAACATGTTTCAACATACTTGTTGTACTTCCCCTCTTACATGAGAACGAAGCCTGGCAATAATTGCATATTGCCGTTTCCTCGTCGTATTTTTTTGTAAAATGAAGCCATACCTTGCGGCATTTTTTGTGGTCCATTATTTTTGCTGCTTTCTGTATCTGCCGCCTAATGACTGAGCTACGTCATTTCCTGTGATGTACCACAGGGCATTTCCTGTGGGACGGGATTCGTTCCCAGGGATTCGAATAAAGAACCAACTCTTTTTCTTTATTATAGTGGCCCCGATAACGGGAACCGGTTCTCAAAAAGGGATTGGAGTCCATGGAATCGGTTCTTTTCTTATCGAACAACCGGGAGAACCGGTTTCGAACATCATATCTACGCACAAGTGATGTGATGTGAAAGTGCGAACAACAAACTTACTAGGTCAGCGACTCAGCACGTGTGTGCTCTCAAATTATTTCTGTTTTTTACATGCGGCCTGTAAATATAAATTTATTTTAGAGATTTAAAGATATGAATATTTTATAGTTTCCCTATCATTCACAATCCTTATGTGAAACAAAGACACCTGTTTTAAAGGCCTACTGAAATGATTTTTTTTAATTTAAACGGGGATAGCAGATCCATTCTATGTGTCATACTTGATCATTTTGCGATATTGCCATATTTTTGCTTAAAGGATTTAGTAGAGAACATCGACGATAAAGTTCGCAACTTTTGATCGCTGATAAAAAAAAGTGTTGCCTGTACCGGAAGTAGCGTGACGTCACAGGCTGAAGGGCTCCTCACATTTCCCCATTGTTTACAATGCAGCGAGAGCGATTCGGACCGAGAAAGCGACGATTACCCCATTAATTTGAGCGAGGATGAAAGATTGGTGGATGAGGAATGTGAGAGTGAAGGACTAGAGTGCAGTGCAAGACGTATCTTTTTTCGCTCTGACCGTAACTTAGGTACAAGCTGGCTCATTGGATTCCACACTTTCTCCTTTTTCTATTGTGGATCACGGATTTGTATTTTAAACCACCTCGGATACTATATCCTCTTGAAAATGAGTGTCGATAACGCGAAATGGACATTCACAGTGACTTTTATCTCCACAACAATACATCGGCGAAGCTCTTTAGCTACGGAGCTAACGTGATAGCATCGTGCTTAACTGCATATAGAAACAAAACAAATAAGTCCCTGACTGGAAGGATAGACAGAAAATCAGCAATACTATTAAATCATGGACATGTAACTACACGGTTAATGCTTTCCAGCCTGGCAAAGCTTAACAATGCTGTTGCTAACGACGCCATTGAAGCTAACTTAGCTACGGGACCTCGACAGAGCTATGCTAAAAACATTAGCTCTGCACCTACGCCAGCTCTCAACTGCTCATCACAACCCGTGCTCACCTGCGTTCCAGCGATCGACGGCGCGACGAAGGACTTCACCCGATCACCGATGCGGTCGGCGGCCCGGAGACGGAGGAAGTCAAGGTGAGGACAGCAGTGCGGCGGCGGGCGTTGTAGCTTTCGACGACACCCCGGCCGCCATCATAGTTGGCAAGAAATATATATTTCCCAAAAGTTACGTACGTGACATGCACATAGCGCCACGCACGTACGGGCAAGCGATCAAATGTTTGGAAGCCAAAGCTGTACTCACGGTAGCGCGTCTGCTATCCATCTCAAAGTCCTCCTGGTTGTGTTGCTGTAGGCTGCCGCTAATACACCGATCCCAGCTACAGCTTTCTTCTTTGCAGTCTTCATTGTTCATTAAACAAATTGCAAAAGATTCACCAACACAGATGTCCAGAATACTGTGGAATTTTTCGATGAAAACAGAGCTGTTTGTATTGGGACACAATGGTGTGCCAATACTTCCATTCACTCCATGACGTCACGCGCATACGTCATCATACATAGACGTTTTCAACCGGAAGTTTAGCGGGAAATTTAAAATTGCACTTTATAAGTTAACCCGGCCGTATTGGCATGTGTTGCAATGTTAAGATTTCATCATTGATATATAAACTATCAGACTGCGTGGTCGGTAGTAGTGGGTTTCAGTAGGCTTTTAAATTGTTTTATGCATTCTAACTTGTAAATAAACACTAGCAAAAGTCAGCTAACAATGGGGGTAATGGGAGTTGCTCTATTCCGCCTATAAAGTGCTCTAAAAACATCCCAAAACCTCAGTTTTATATACAAGCTGTAAGTATGTATGTCATGTAGTAACAAACACATTCATAGTAACAAGTCGTATTTTTATATTTAGCTCGTTTTAAGCATACAGTGGCATTGTATTTCACGGACGCATCAAAACGTTTCCTATTTCCTTCAACAACAACGACTACTACTAATCGTGCAGAATTCATGAGAGCCAACAATGATTACATTGGGACAAACGATGATCCAGAACCTTATGTTTTTGAGTCCGAATATACGGCGAATGAGCTACAAGTTTTAGAATCTGAGTAATAAGCAGATCCAGCATGTAGCACTATTGCTAAGTGCTAAACAAACTACGAACATAATACAACAATCACTAAGTGTGCAATGTCTGCTCTTACTGGGATGCCGACTAATGAGATGTTCATATCTTCCTGATTAGATGAAGAATCAATCACAACACTCAAGCAGGTAAAAAAGAAACAAGGGTCTTTTCATGTCTTTCTCATGATCACCAGGTCTAAGTTGAACGTCAAAGTTGACCAACTTCTCGGTTTACGGTCGCAATCTTCTACTATCCAGGTGAGACGCATGATTTATAATCTCAAATTCACTTTTACCAACTCAGAGGAGATGCACCTGCTCACTGGCTTAGTATGTGAATTAGGCCTGGGCCAATATTTGATATATTAACCGACAATAAATGAAAATTAAGTCGGTTAAGTTTTCCAGCATCGATAAATCACCATGTGTATGTTTCCAGAGCATTCACGCTTTTCATTGGTTTCAGGAGCTGCGCGCGTCTAGCCAACGCGTGGCTCCCGAGCCGTAAGCGGCTCTTACATTTATATTGAAGTTTTTGTTTGTGTTTTTTTTTAAAGTGCGTGTTTGGTGAACGAGAGACGGTCTGCAAGAGCTGTCACTCCTTTGCATCGGTTTCTGCGGCTGCAAGCAAATAAACGGTAGCGATGATAACCGCTGTAAAACACCCAATGGTCAGTATAGCTGCATTAACTTAAAACATTTGAAAACCGGTCATTCATGACGGCACTTTGATGTGAACGGACTGGCGCTAGCTTGCTAACTAGCTTAAATGCTAACATGTAAACAACAGACATTAACATCTTTCCCTATTACGAAACATCATTCCCCAATCTAAACTTGTACAAACACATTACTGTATTACTGTCTAAACCAGGGGTCCTCAAACTTTTTAACTCGGGGGCTGCATTCGGTTAAAACAATTTGGCCGGGGGCCGGGCTGTGTATATATATATATATATATATATATATATATATATATATTCCTCGGGTAATAATTGAATGAAAGAGCGCGCACTGCGGCATGAGCGCGATGATGTCACGTTATCGATCGGAAAATGCATTTTTGGACAATATGGTTTGCCTGAGCGGCTAGGAGACACCGAGAGTATCAAGCGGTAGAAAATGTATTAGAAAGGACAGATTTTTTAAAATAATAATAAAAAATAAATACAATTAAATAAAATAAAAAAATTATATATATATATATATATATATATATATATATATATATATATATATATATATATATATATATATATATATATATATATATATAATTAGTTTTTATTTGTTTTACTCGTGACTTCCCACAGGCCGGAATTTGGACGCACAAATACAAAAAATATGGCCAGAACAATATTTGATGTTTCCTCTGCTAAGAAAGTATATTGTGTCTATTTATTTTAGTTATTAAAAAAAGATTTTAGTGTGTGTGTACAAATACTTTTTGAGCGCATTCAACAATACCATGATAATAATAATAATAATGGTGATCATTTTGGTCACAATAACTTTATTGGGCCATCTTGTTTATTGTTTTGGTTGTGTATATTTAAGGGTCCACCACCCCCTCCTTAAAGAGACAGAACCTGTTTTATAGATTTGTTTGTGATTTTTATCCAAATGCAAAATGGTTACATTTGTATGCATTATCACATATTTAGTACAAAAGTATAGATTTATCACTCTGTGCTAAGAAAGACGTCAATGCCTCTCGTATTCATGTTAGCATTTAAACGAACATGCTGGCCATTAGCATGCTACCCAGAAAAAAGTATCCGTGACTTTATTAGCGTGCGTCTATCAATCACGGTTTTGATTTTAATTTAAAATTGTAATCCGAACCATCAGGGGTTTTAACACGGTTTATCATTAATACTGTTATCGTTAGTTGATGAACAGAAATGAAGCGCTGGACAGTATGTGCATATCGGATACCAGTAAGATTGCAAACATCGAGCAGCTCTATGAATAAATAATCTGTTCCAGGGTCAACATTTTTCCTGTTTTATTTTATGTTACTGTGAAGGTAACATTTCAACATAACTATCATACAAAGAAAAAAACGTAAACATTGAACTTACTTTATTGAAGAATTAGCATAAAAAAGATTACATCACTATAATAATATTACAATAGCATTATTGTAGTATCAAAGGAACTTTATTGTCACAGAGATGGCATTAAAATGTAGTACCCAAGGTCTCAGATTCAGCCCAATGAATGCCACATGAACTGTAATAATTATTTAAATGGATAAATAATAATCAAAATAGAACAGGATATAAATATAGCAAGTTATAGAATAATCATAGTATTACATGAACCACCACTACCTCCTTTCAGTGTGTCCTACATTCAAAGTCCAGTCCAGTGTGGACACCAGCAGCTGTCTGGCCTTCTAATTATAGCTTCCACAGCGCAGGCTCCCGGGGCAAGACTGGAGGTCAGGTTACTGCTCGCCTTCTCACATGTAGCAAACAAAGAAGCTGCTTTTTAAAAGTGGACCACAAAAAACTTCACCTCTTGAGGATGCTTTCCAGGACACCGAGAAGTCCAACTTATAATTGGACACAGACAGACAGACACACACACACACACACACACACACACACACACACACACATGCATACACACGCACACGCACACACGCACGTGCACAAATAAGATGCGTCACACCTTATTTTTAGGATTAAATTTCCCATTCTGCAACCACGGATTCCAAAAATCTGACTGTCCAGTTGTCCGACATCATCCTTCTTAAACCAGGAAGCAGTCAGCTGGCTAACAAATTGTTTCAAAACGAGAACAACAAAAATTGCTTTTTCCATTTTCATTGGGAACGGTGCACTTTTGCCTTTTCAGTTTCCTCTTCCGTCAAAATCAAAAATAGTATCGTCTTTTAATCTTCTCCTTGAAGCAGCAAGTAACCTGCTAGCTACCTAATAGACAAACAAGCCTAAACACTCCACAGTGTCACCATCGGACCACTTTTGCCACCTAAGTCTCAAAAGAGATGTGTCTAGGGTTGCCAACTCTCAATTGTTTTCTAAATAAAAGTATCTCCTGTTTAACTTGCCATAATAAAAACAAACACCTTTCTTTAGAGACATCTGCAGTGCTTAACTTCAAAAAGTATACATTCAGTGTTCAGCTTTATGACAGAGCAGGTCTACAACTTTCATCAGTATGAAAATTACTTTGACAAAAAAAGAACAGCTGAGATATATTTATTTTATTTATTTGACTGTCTACATTTCTGTATTTTATTTTTTATTTTTTACCAAAAACTTCAGCAGTGATGTCATTGTTTTTATGCTATTAAATATTAATTCAAATAACATATTAAATAAAAGCATAATGTCTGAATGGAACACTTATACAAATACTAAGAGTTGAAGCAAATATTATTTGTCCCTTTGTATCACCAACTATCTGTTGGAGAGCTTTGTAGTGTCACTTTCATAAAGTGTAGTGTCACTATCATAAAGTGTAGTGTCACTATCATAATGTATAGTGTCACTATCATAAAGTGTATTGTCACCATCATAAAGTATAGTGTCACTGTCATAAAGTGTAGTGTCACTATCATAAAAAGTAGTGTCACTATCATAAAGTGTAGTGTCACTATCATAAAAAGAAGTGTCACTATCATAAAAAGTAGTGTCACTATCATAAAGTGTAGTGTCACTATCATAAAGTGTAGTGTCACTATCATAAAAAGTAGTGTCACTATCATAAAGTGTAGTGTCACTATCATAAAGTGTAAAGTGTAGTGTCACTATCATAAAGTGTAGTGTCACTATATTAAAAAGTAATGGCACTATCATAAAGTGTAGTGTCACTATCATATAAAGTAGTGTCACTATCATGAAGTGTAGTGTCACTATCATAAAAAGTAGTGTCACTATCATATAAAGTAGTGTCACTATCATAAAGTGTAGTGTCACTATCATAAAAAGTAGTGTCAATATAATAAAAAGTAGTGTCACTATTATAAAGTGTAGTGTCACTATCATAAAGTGTAATGTCACTATCATAAAAAGTAGTGTCACTATCATAAAGTGTAGTGTCACTATCATAAAGTGTAGTGTCACTATCATAAAGTGTAAAGTGTAGTGTCACTATCATAACATGTAGTGTCACTTTAATAAAAAGTAGTGTCACTATCATAAAGTGTAGTGTCACTATCATAAAAAGTAGTGTCACTATCATAAAGTGTTGTGTCACTATCATAAAGTGTAGTGTCACTATCATAAAGTGTAGTGTCACTATCATAAAAAGTAGTGTCACTATCATAAAGTGTAGTGTCACTATCATATAAAGTAGTGTCACTATCATAAAGTGTAGTGTCACTATCATAAAAAGTAGTGTCACTATCGTATAAAGTAGTGTCACTATCATAAAGTGTAGTGTCACTGTCATAAAAAGTAGTGTCAATATCATAAAAAGTAGTGTCACTATCATAAAGTGTAGTGTCACTATCATAACGTGTAATGTCACTATCATAAAAAGTAGTGTCACTATCATAAAGTGTAGTGTCACTATCATAAAGTGCAATGTCACTATCATAAAAAGTAGTGTCACTATCATAAAGTGTAGTGTCACTATCATAAAGTGTAGTATCACTACCATAAAGTGTAGTGTCACTATCATAAAAAGTAGTGTCACTATAATAAAAAGTAGTGTCACTATAATAAAAAGTAGTGTCACTATCATAAAAAGTAGTGTCACTATCATAAAGTGCAGTGTCACTATCATAAAAAGTATGATAGACCCTAGATGTGCCCTCTGGTCCAAAATAAAAAATAGTCCAACGTCACCTCAACTTAGGAGTTCTGAGACGCAGCTGGTCTTCCATCATGTCCCCCAGAACTTCGCAATGTTTACATTTAACATGCCTTCTGAAAAGTAAAACTAACTTTTTGATAAGAAATATTGTATGGAAAACTATACACTAGAATGTAGTACAAACACAACTTGTCTAGGGTTTACCTTGCCTTCCGCCCGAGTCTAGCTAAGATTGGCTCCAGCCCACGGAGACCGCGAGAGGGACAAGCGGTAGAAAATGGATGACTATAGTACAAACAAGTACAATAGTTTGATGAAGTGATGTAACAACAATGTACAACATGTTACTTAAAGAGTGGACTTCTATGGTATCTCCTTCCAGCTGCTTCTCCGTCAAACACACCATCAGCAGCTTTCCCAAATTTTCATGGATAAATGTCCGCCGTTTAGATATTATTTTAGCATCCTTAACTGGTGTTATCGACCCATTCTGCGTCAGTGTGACACAGACTAGCATTGCTACACCCCAACTGCTTCACCAAGTTTCTCTTTAGATATCCTTCTTGAAAATGGCCTTGCAAATATATGTGCTGTGTTGTCTAATCATAAAAGATGCAGACGAGGCGTGTTGGCCTGGTTCTTAAAGTTTACTCCACAGCGTGCTTATCCAAAACTCCAAAATAGTTTTTGCGAGATCTCACAATAGTTTTTGCAAGAGCTCGCAAAAGTTTTTTTTCCTATGTCAGTGAAAAACAGACACAGCGATGGTGAACCGCAAGTGAAACAGACATTCCGGTACTATTGTGAAGTGAATTATATAGCGCTTTTCTCTAGTGCCTCAGAGCACTTTTACATAGTAAAACCCAATATCTAAGTTACATTTAAACCAGTGTGGGTGGCACTGGGAGTAGGTGGGTAAAGTGTCTTGCCCAAGGACACAACGGCAGTGACTAAGATGGCGGAACCGGGGATCGAACTTGGAACCCTCAAGTTGCTGGCACATCCGCTCTACCAACCGAGCTATACCGCCCCATTGCCTCTCTTCATTTGTCTAATGTCCTCTTTTGGGACCTCTCTAGACACTAAGAACCGCTCCAAATCGTCCTCCATGGTTGCAACTAGAGATGTCCGATAATCGACCGATAAATGCTTTAAAATGTAATATCGGAAATGATCGGTATCGTTTTGTTTTTTTATCGGTATCGTTTTTTTATTTTTTTTATTTTTTATTTTTTAATTAAATCAACATGAAAAACACAAGATAAACTTACAATTAGTGCACCAACCCAAAAAAACTCCCTCCCCCATTTACACTCATTCACACTCATTCACACAAACGGGTTGTTTCTTTCTGTTATTAATATTCTGGTTCCTACATTATATAGCAATATATATCAATACAGTCTGCAAGGGATACAGTCCGTAAGCACACATGATTGTGTGTGCTGCTGGTCCACTAATGATAATAACCTTTAACAGTTAATTTTACTCATTAATTACTGGTTTCTATGTAACTGTTTTTATATTGTTTTACTTTCTTTTTTATTCAAGAAAATGTTTTTAATTTATTTATCTTATTTTATTTTATTGATTTTTTAAAAAAAGGACCTTATCTTCACCATACCTGGTTGTCCAAATTACGCATAATAATGTGTTAATTCCACGACTGTATATATAGCAGTATCGGTTGATATCGGTATCGGTTGATATCGGTATCGGTAATTAAAGAGTTGGACAATATCGGAATATCCGATATCGGCAAAAAGACATTATCGGACATCCCTAGTTGCAACTGACGTATTATGGTCCCACAACAGAGCACAGGTGATGGGTAGGCTCCCGCATGCTCCCGGTCCCCCATCGCTGTGTCCGTTTTACTTCCGGTTCACTGACATAGGAAAAAAAACTTTTGCGAGATCTCGCAAAACATTTTTTTCCCTCCATGTCCCTTTAGGGCAGGGGTGTACAAAGTGCGGCCCGGGGGCCAGTTTTGGCCCGCCACTTGTTTGCTAATGGCCCTTGGCAGGTTGTAGAAATTGAATGAGTTTATTATTTAGACTAACACCACCCCCCCCACCACATCCCACCTCCCCGGATTGTAATTAATCAAATTTAAATAATCAAATGTATATACTTGTTCTTATGCTTTCTGAGCTTACTATGTTCACTGCTCGCTGTACCTATCCTACGAAGTAAGACCTACACTGTTTCAATGTCTATTTCTCAGATGATATAATTGTTGATGACTGAAGTGCTGATATCAACCAAACCTAAGCCCCCCGCCCCAACCCCCTCCACAGCCCACCCCCCGGATTGTAAATAATGTAAATAATTCAATGTATATACTCTGATGATTAACTTGTGTGATTACTGTGTTATGCTTATAGTATATATTTATACCATTAATTGATCAACGTGGACCCCGACTTAAACAAGTTGAAAAACTTATTCGGGTGTTACCATTTAGTGGTCAATTGTACGGAATATGTACTGTACTGTGCAACCTACTAATAAAAGTCTCAAACAATCAATCAATATTACCGAGACGTTATTAGTAATGCTGTCAAACAATACACTTTTAAAGTCAGATTAATCACACTTTGGAAATTGGATTGATTATGATTAATCACAACTATTACTCGCTTGCATGATTTCATTTAACTTCAAAATTTTAATTCAATTAAAAAGGCCTCAATAATTGGTTACAAATGTAATTTCATTGTTAGAGTCCGTTTACGGTAAAGGAGCAAAATAAACTGTGTGATTAAGTGCGTCTTTACATGATTAATGCAATATTTTTGGTGATTGATCGCGTTCATTTTGACAGCCCTCGTTAGATGACACTTATTTTCTTTCACCTACAACACAAAGCTAACAGGGATGTTTTGTTCAGCTAGCTGAGCATATATTGACATACACTGGTTGGCTTTTAGCATCTTTAGAGAACAAAATGTGTCAAAAATGGCCCCCACGTCCTTCCGTTTTACTGAATGCGGCCCTCGCCGGTTAAAGTTTGGACACCCCTGCTTTAGGGGCTCCGTAGATTGTATGTGAATCGGCAACCAGCTGTACTGACAGAATTTGTTCGATACCTAAAAAGTAAAAATTCAGTACCCATATCTAATGAAGATGCTGTGAGAGGGGACACAAGCTGCGAGATGCAAGAGCAAATTTCAGCCTTTACATGATCCCCATTAAAGCAGAAAGTAGTTTGCTAATTAATCGTCTTTCTGCTTATAAGATGATTAATTAGCATTGTTATTTATTTTACCTTTCCACCACTTCATCTTGTCCCCCCCCAGTTTTGTGTCTCTATTTTGGACGCTGACAAGTAGGGGGTAGTGGGGGATGGGGTCAGACGCCTGAAAGGGTGACCCCTCCTCTCCGCAGCTACAAAGTGAAACTAGCAAGCGCTGCCTGAAGTGAAACACTTCGGAAAAGATCGAGGACAATCAACATAATTTTTTGCTTTTTTGTTGTCGTTGTTTTGTCTTGCAAAGTTGGTGGTCTTTTTGGAACAGCTGTGATCCAGTTCAACTTATTTTGGGCTGCCGGGTGTCAGCCATTTTTTCCGGCACCGCAAGAAAGGAGTTGATGAAGGACTTACATGCTTGTTTCTATGGTAACGCTGTGCTTCCTGAGCCTTTGAAGGGACGGATGGCAAGCCAAGCCAGCTGCAAGTCCAACAAGTCCAAGGTAGAGTAAAAATAAATAGATCTGTTTGGGGAATAATCATTTGCAGTTTAGCTGGACTCTAGCTGACACAAAAAGAACTTCATAAAATGGAGAATCACACCTAAATGATTTGGCAGGAAATAAATGTTGCTGCATTTTGACAATATCAAACTTTTCAATGCAGAACATTGACACCACAAAGATGGTGGGCAGCACAGTGACTCAAATGTTACACTTTTACACGACACTTTCTATGGCTATTGAATGAAAAGTTGTCTCTGGTGCTATACAAACTAACTCAATAAGTCAGTAGAAATTGCGTGTGAAGGCTAAAAAGCCAAAACTAGATGTAGCGTAGAGGAACAAAATATATGCGATTATTTAGACTCAGTGGCCACATTGAGAGATTAAAAATGTGTGTATGTGTATGTGTATGTATATATATAATATATATATATATATATATATATATATATATATATATATATATATATATATATATATATATATATATATATATATATATATATATATATATATATATATATATATATATATATATATATATATATATATATATATTATATGTGTGTGTGTATGTGTGTGTGTGTGTGTCAGTGACGTGCAGTCACTAGAGGCACCTGCCATCATGGAAAGAAAAAAAATGTAAAAAGAAAAAAAAATAATTAAATTGTTATATGTATACAGTGATTATACTATAAAGTTATTTTCCATTTAACTCACCAGTTTTAGATTTTTTTTATTCAAAATCGCTGAATTTTCACATTTGCCGTTCAAATACTGAGAAGAGACGGTGCGATGATCAGCAGTCAGTTGAGGCACGTCACTGCGTTGTGCCTCAACATGGATTGCGGACTCGGCTAACTGCTGGCCTGCTGTGCAGTGAGACCGTATTGCTATATGAACTATATTATAAATTTCCATAGTTTAGTTAGCTGAGGTATATAATGTACAGTGTATTTTGTCAACAACTGTATGTGTGTAAAGTATTTCTTTTGCTGAGCAATCACAAAACTGCTGCGAAGACACACTGGCTGAGGCTCGCCTCGCAGTAATCCCGCCTCCTTGTGCCGGTGCACAGGGGGGGGGGTCCATGTTATATCAACTAAAGCCCACACTTAAACTTTCCACGTGCAAATTGAATCTATTGTAACCTATTTCTATGGGCTTTCCTCTTTGTGATGTTAATTCCTGTTACACGCTGTTATACAGTATATGCCTTGCGCTCTTATTTTGAAGGCGCTAAGAGCGGAAGTGATGACATGTTGGAGTGGAGCGGAGGTTTTTCAAAGAAGGTAAATAAAGTGGTCCTCGTGTAAACTGGAACCTCCGTGTTTATTATTTTGTAGTTTCATACAGTATATTCGACATTTATAAACCCTCGGTTACACTATTTAAAAAAGTTATCTAATAAGAAGCCAAAAAGTGCAAAGCAATAATGTTCGTGTTGGAGGAGTTGTGAATGACCACAGGGCCACAACATTAGGTACACCTGCAGACTGCAGCATGGATTTCATATTTCATTCTTTCACAACTCCTCCAACACGAACATTATTGTTTTTGCACTTTTTGGCTTATTAAATAACTTTTTTAAATAGATTGAATCTTGCACGTGGAAAGTTTAAGTGTGGGCTTTAGTTGATATAACACTCCCGTCAGGGGGTGCATTCTACGACGGGAGTGCATTAATCCAGCACAACAGCAGGGCATGGACTTCATTTATAAGTAAAGGTAAGACCATAATAAAGTTTTTTTTAAATTAAATATGCTTTTTTGTGTGCTACAGTTTGTATGTGTAAAGTTAAAGTTAAGTTAAAGTACCAGAGATTGTCACACACACACTAGGTGTGGTGAAATTTGTCCTCTGCGTTTGACCCATCCCTTGATCACCCCCTGGGAGGTGAGGGGAGCAGTGGGCAGCAGCGGCGCCGCGCCCGGGAATAATTTTTGGTGATTTAACCCCCAATTACAACCCTTGATGCTGAGTGCCAAGCAGGGAAGAATGCTGGTATGAGCTTTTAAACATAACCCGTTAACTGCTGCCAATCAAATGGTGAATACGATACTCATTAGGGTTCATATGTTTGTAAATCTGACTGTGATGAAGTCAGTGCCTCACCAGCCATGAACCTCACCGCACGTCACCGGTGTGTGTATATATAAACATATATATATATATATATATATATATATATATATATATATATATATATATATATATATATATATATATATATATATATATATATATATATATATATATATATATATATATATATATATATATATATATATATATATATATATATATGTGTGTGTATATATATACATATTAGAGCTGTGAATCTCTGGGTGTCCCACGATTCGATTCAATATCGATTATTGGGGTCACGATTCGATTCAAAATCTTTTTTTTTTTCAATTCAACACGATTCTTGATTCAAAAACGATTTTTTCCCGATTCAAAACAATTCTCTATTCATTCAATACATAGGATTTCAGCAGGATCTACGCCAGTCTGCTGACATGCTAGCAGAGTAGTAGATTTTTTTTTAACGCTTTTATAATTGTAAAGGACAATGTTTTATCAACTGACTGCAATAATGTACATTTGTTTTAACTATTAAATGAACCAAAAATATGACTTATTTTATCTTTGTGAAAATATTGGACACAGTGTGTTGTCAAGTTTATGAGATGTGATGCAAGTGTAAGCCACTGTGACACTATTGTTCTTTTTTTTTTTTTTTATAAATGTCTAATGATAATGTCAATGAGGGATTTTTAATCACTGCTATGTTGAAATTGTAACTAATATTGATACTGTTGTTGATAATATTGATTTTTGTTTCACTACTTTTGGTATGTTCTGTGTCGTGTTTGTGTCTCCTCTCAATTGCTCTGTTTATTGCAGTTCTGAGTGTTGCTGGGTCGGGTTTGGTTTTGGATTCGGGTTGCATTGTTATGGTATTGCTGTGTATTGTTTTGTTGGATTGATTAATTACAACAACAAAAAAATTACATAAAAAAATAAAAATACAAAAAATTAAAAAATTATTTTTTAAAAATGAGAATTGATTCTGAATCGCACAACGTGCGAATCGCGATTCGGATTTCTTTGACCACTCTGATGCGGCTCAACTGCATACTTGCCGACCCCCCTGATTTTCCCAGGAGATTTATGGATCTCAGTGCGTCTCCTAGATAACTCCCAGGGAAAATAGAATCCTATTTTCACTCTAATTACTAAATTAAGGGAGTGCCCTAATGGCACTGGATTAATTGTCCTCTATAGCATTTACAAACAGTATGCCAGCCCTGCCACATGTTGTATGTAGCTTTTACTTGCACACGTAGGAGACAGCAAAGCATACTTAGTCATCAGCCACACAGCTTACACTGACGGTAGCTGTATCAAACAACTTTAACACTGTTACGTTACAAATATGCGCCACACTGTGAACCCACACCAAAAAAGAATGAAAAACACATTTCTGGAGAACATCCCACCGTAACACAACATAAACACAACACAACCAATACCCAGAATCCCATGCAGCCCTAACTCTTCCGGTCTAGATTATACACCCCCGCTACCACCAAATCCCCCCACACATCAACCCCCCCCCCCTCTCCGTGCGTTGGTTGAGCGGAAGAGTTAGTGCTGCATGGGATTCTGGGTATTGGTTGTGTTGTGTTTATGTTGTGTTACAGTGCAGATGTTCTCCAGAAATTTGTTTGTCATTCTTTTGTGGTGTGGGTTCAAAGTGTGGCGCATATTTGTAACGTAACAGTGTTAAAGTTGTTTTATACGGCTATACCGTCAGTGTAAACTGTGTGGCTGCTGACCTAGTACCCCTTGCTGTCACTTACGTGAGCAAGCTTAAACTGCATTCTACATGTGGTCGAGCAGGTACACTGTTTGGGCAGGCTGTAGAGGGCGCCAAAAGTAGTGCCATCATGCCCTGATATTCGGGAGTCTCCCGGAAAAAATGAGAGGGTTGGCAAGTATGACGCTATCAAGCGCCATTCATTCAAAATCCGCGGGCCGCACTAACATCAAATTTCCACATTAAAGTGAGTGCCGGTGCGTGTGTCTGAGACCCCTGGTTAACATAGCACAAAGCATTTAAGCTTTGTATGCGGTGTTTATCATTTTAAATGTAAACATTTTTTTTGTGGCTCCCACTATTTTCTTTAATTTGTGAAACTTGCCAAAATGGCTCTTTGAGTGGTAAAGGTTGCCGACCCCTGATATATACATATATATATATACATATATACATATACATATATACATACATACATATATATATATATATATATATATATATATATATATATATATATATATATATATATATATATATATATATATATATATATATATATATATTAGCGATGCGCGGTTTGCGGACACAACCGCGGATAATCCGCGGGTCGGGCGGATGCACGACGAAAATAATAGATTTTAAATACATTCGGGCGGGTGGCAGTTGAACCAATTCGGAAATATATATACATAGTTAAATGTTGTTACTCACATACGAAAAACGAGCAGCACTCTTTGAAACAGGCAATTATTCATCAGGCACTGCTGCAGCTGACACGCCAAATTCCCCCCCCCCCCCCCCCCTACAAAAACCTTCCCCCCCATTTACTTCCGGGGCTGCGTCCAATAAAGTCACAAAGTTGCCGGGGGTCCTTAACCGGCATGCGACTGTCCTGTTTCGCGCCTGTACAAAAAAAACAATAATCGATTTCTTCAGATTCCAGCAGCTGTCAAAGACGAAGTATCCTTCCAGCGACGGGCAGTCAAAGCCGAAGTGCTATCGATCGCTGTCAATGACTTAAGAGGAAACATGACCACGGAAGTAAATGGGGGGGGGGGTTTGTAGGGGGAAGAAATTTGGCGTGACACAGCACACCACAACACAACACAACACAACAGGAGAAGAAGAAAAAAATAAGAAGATAGCAAACGTGGTACGCGACAAACTAAAAAAGGGAATACTAAAGACCAGGGGAAAAAAATAACAATAATAGTCAACACTTTCTTAATGGAAATGACAATAATATTATAATAATGATAAATAATATTATCACGCATTAATAGCTCTTAGCCTCTAATGCGTGGCCAAGAGATATTAATGCGTGGCACGCATTGAATGTCTCTGCTGCATTGGATCAGTCTCCTTTCTCCTTTCTAACCTCACTAATGCCTTGCATCGTCTATATTACATACCTGTATATAACAACGGGCGGGTGGCGGGCGGTTGTGGTTTTTATAAAATGTTAGTTCGGGTGGATGGCGGGTGGATGACGACTTTTGTGATGCGGTTGCGGATGAAATAATTGCCTATCCGCGCATCTCTAATATATATGTATCAGTGGCGGGCCGTGCGTTTCCCACCTAGGCCTTCAGTGATCTCCAACTTCAATGATTACCTCTCAAAATAGCATAATTGTTGTCACCACATGACCATTGCTGGAGAAATACTATACCCAAACACATTTACACCCTACAGGGCATTGAATCACATTCAACAGTGTTTTTAGTTGTGTACTCTGTAAACCAAAAGCCAAACTGCTCTCAACTTCTAAGACATTTAACACAAATTTAAGAAGACACAGTAAGGTTAGTTGAGTTCCTGCAAAGTTGTACTGCACTTCACCATTATCAACTGTTACCAAACAACACACAATATCCAGAGAGCTGCTGTTTTTATTTACTGTAGGCAGAGAAAATTAATACCATGAAGAAATGTAAAAATGCAGACAGAGGGCATGTTTCCAGTTAGTGTTCATCATAATAATATATATATATATATATATATATATATATATATATATATATATATATATATATATATATATATATATATATATATATATATATATATATGTATATATATGTGTGTGTGTGTGTATATATATATTGCCGCATTGATGCAGTAATCTGTGCAAAAGGATTCCCAACCAAGTACTGAGTGCATTAATTGACATTTTCAAATGTTTGATTTTGTTTTGCTGTTATAAATCTTTTTTTTTTTACTTGGTCTGACGAAATATTAAAATTTTTTGAGATAGGATTTTTGAGTTTTCTTAAGCTGTGTGCCATAATCAGCAATATTAAAATAGTAAAAGGCTTGCAATATTTCAGTTGATGTGTAATGAATCCAGAATGTATGACATTTTTGTTTTTTTAATTGCATTACAGAAAATAAAGAACTTTATCACAATATTCCAATTTTCTGAGACAGTCCTGTATATATATATATATATATATATATATATATATATATATATATATATATATATATATATATATATATATATATATATATATATATATATATATATATATATATATATATATATATATATATATATATAATGATTGTGAACAATAAGCAAAATAACATTAAAAAAAGTGCAGTTCCCCTTTAGCATTGGTGTGTTATTTACAACAGCATCAGTAAATAGTCTGCATTTGAATCTTTTTAATTCTGCAGCCAGCAGTTGTGTGCCAGCAGATGGTCGCTGCCATTCGCTCATTAGAAAGTGCAAGAGTTGGACCAGGTCAGACTTTTGGAGATTGACAAGCGCTTGATGGCCTTTTCTGGTACAGTAACATCCTAAAGGAGCTTGTGCCTCTTTCACCTGGAGCAGGTCGATACGGCGGCTGTGGAGCACCGCTGGATCGATGTGCAGCTTTTATATAGCATACACACATGTAGCGAGGCTGCAAGCATGTTTCATTGATTGAGATTTGTTAGCAATGCAGCCAGTTAAAAGGTCAAATCTTTGGACTAAAAAGCCTAAAACCAAACGTTTTGTCACAGGGCTGCAAACAATAGTGACTGTGTGTGAACGTATTCAGTCACATGTTTCTATAAGCCAGTAAGTTCTCTTCATGCCCCCCAAATTGAAATACCATTGAGAACCTGATTATATTGATTTTATTATGTGTTATGAGCTGCTGCCACCTAGCTGGGGACTTGTGCATTGTTCAAACATGAATAACATAACCTAATGAATGATGCGATTGTGACATTGTCATGTAATTTGTAATGAAATGATAAAAAGGCTAAATATATGTTATACAAACATTTTAAGACAAATATTGGTGTGCTACATGATGTCTTTATCTCTATTTATATACTATTGCTGTTTGTTGAGAGCTATAGAAAAAAAAAAAGTTTGTCAATGTCAATGTTGGCCTGGCAAGTTACCCTAACCCAGGGGTCAGCAACCCAAAACGTTGAAAGAGCCATATTGGACGAAAAATACAAAAAACAAATCTGTCTGGAGCTGCTAAAAATTAAAAGCTGTATATAGGTCTTATAATGAAGACTTGCTTCACACATGACATAAATGTCTATATTAGCTATACTAGCCTACTATCAAAATGAGTATGCGTCACAGGCTTAAGCAAATCTTCGTTAACAGAAATGTTGCTAAAGTTTGCTGTGGTCTGGAACAACGTGGCACACAAACAACTATCTGAAATCCAACCAATATTACATACATATAATGTGTCATGAGACATGCAAAACTAAATTACATACAATTAGGATAAAAGTAAAGGATATTAAATGAGCTCAAATATACCTACAAAGGAGGCATAATGATATGTACTGTACATACAGCTAGCCTAAATAGCATGTTAGCATTGATTATCTTGCAGTCATGCACTGACCAAATATGCCTGATTAGCACTCCGACAAGTCAATAACATCAACAAAGCACACTTTTGTGCATTCACGCACAGCATAAAACTGTTGGTGGACAAAATGAGACAAAGGAGTGGAAGATTTTAAATGTAAACAAACTGTTGTGTCACAGTCCACACTATGGTGAGTTCAAGAACCGCAAAAATTAGTAGGAAAAAACTATGTTCACCAAATACTCTCATCAGTGAAGCATACACACAAACATATTTAACAGTGGGCTTTATAACAATTGGGAATGTTTGTGTCATGTTTGTCCTCAAACAAAAAACATACTAAAAAAAAAAAAAAAAGTTTTCTCCCCATCTTTTTCCATTTTCAATCATTTTTTAAAAATGCCCCACGGAGCCACTAGGGCGGCACTAAAGAGCCGCATGCGGCTCAAGAGCCGCGGGTTTCTGACCCTCGCCCCTAACCCTAACCCTAACGCTGGTTGGTAGGTCACGGGGCTCTGTGCGTATACACAATGGCCTCTGGCATGGGCAATTGCCGCTTACCCAGGCTTCAAGACGAGACGCTGTCGCCTTCATTTAATCGTGCCAGCCAAACTTGTGATTGAAAAGCTATAGTTTATGCAACGCGAGCTGGTAGAAAAACCTGGCCACATTTCAAGCAAATCGTCTTTGCCAAAAAGTAAATGATCATTGATTACAGGTAGCTAGCATGTCTCACTAAGCATGAGGCGCCACATATGTTATTTTCTGAAGTGTAGTATAAAATACAGTATGTACAATGCTGCCTTATTAATAACCTTGAGAAGCATGTTCCACCAAAGTCTTCATGTTTAGATAAGGAAAGCGTGGAGGATAACAAAAAAAAAGTTTATTAAGACTCGTTGTCGAGCAGCTTCTGCAAAGCAAACACGGAATTCAATCTTTGAATCACCTCGGGTGATCTCGATCTGCGTCTCTCTCTCCCACTTTCTTTATCCTCGGCTCAGCTCTGTGCCTCGTGGCTCTGATTTTCATCGCCGCACAAAGCAGCACACGCTCGGGTGATTCACCGACGCCATGGCGAGCAAACAGCTGCCGCACGCTTTAATCAACCCCAACGCTAACACACGGATGCACACACAAACACACACACACACACACACACACACACACACACACACACACACACACACACACACACACACACACACACACACACACACACACACACACACACACACACACACACACACACACACACACACACATGCACCATCACAGGCAAACATTTGACCTGACAGCAAACACTGCCTTTTTCTTCATGTAAATCATGTCAAGCCAACATCTTGAATTCACTGCATTTCCACCCTCTAGCGGCCACAGGGGTGACTGATAAATGTTATGTATCCTTCGCTGCGGTCTGTTTTGTTTGAAAGTTTAAAAGAGTGGTTCTCAAACGTTTTTTTTTTTTTTTACCAAGTACCACCTCAGAAAAACCACCATAATGACCAACATTAAAATACAGTAACGTAGTAGGCATAAGTATTCATTAAAAACAAGGCAGAGTTGTTTTTTTTAACAAGTATATTTAATATTTTGGCCACTGTAACATTACACACAATAAACAGATATTAACAATGACACTCAATATACGGTACATATTACAGACTTCTTTAGAGTACAGCTACATGGAGCCTGCGTACCACCAGTGGTACGAGTACCACAGTTTGAAAATCACTAGTTTACAACATAATGCAAAAACTGAAGATACTTTTAGGAAATGCCAGAAATGGGATTAGAAACAACCGATTAAATTTCAGATACTTTTTGCTACATTGACGTACACTACCGTTCAAAATTTTTGGGGTCACCCAAACAATTTTGTGGAATAGCCTTAATTTCTAAGAACAAGAATAGACTGTCGAGTTTCAGATGAAAGTTCTCTTTTTCTGGCCATTTTGAGTGTTTAGTTGACCCCACAAATGTGATGCTCCAGAAACTCAATTTGCTCAAAGGAAGGTCAGTTTTGTAGCTTCTGTAACGAGCTAAACTGTTTTCAGATGTGTGAACATGATTGCACAAGGGTTTTCTAATCATCAATTAGCCTTCTGAGCCAATGAGCAAACACATTGTACCATTAGAACACTGGAGTGATAGTTGCTGGAAATGGGCCTCTATACACCTATGTAGATATTGCACCAAAAACCAGACATTTGGAGCTAGAATAGTTATTTACCACACGAGCAATGTATAGAGTGTATTTATTTAAAGTTAAGACTAGTTTAAAGTTATCTTCATTGAAAAGTACAGTGCTTTTCCTTCAAAAATAAGGACATTTCAATGTGACCCCAAACTTTTGAACGGTAGTGTACGTTTATGTTACACGGCTGAACATATCTCTATGTGTATGCTGGCGTGGTTTGTTGGGGGGCCCGTTTTGCATGAATAAGTGCATGTAAAATGTCAGTTAAAGAATGAGAAGGCAGTTTATGTGAGGGATAGCGTGGCTCACATGGTAGAGCGGCCGTGCCAGCAACTTGAGGGTTCCAGGCCGTTGTGTCCTTGGGCAAGACATTTTACCAACCTTGCTTCCTGTGCCGCTGACACTGGCATATGAATGTGAATGAATGTATAAGTGCTGCACAAATGTAAATCTTTTTTGCTATTATGTGAAACATATTCCAATCCCCTTCCTGCTCCATCGCTGACAATAATATTTAGACTAGACTTCCTTTTTATTGTCATTCAAATTTGAACTTTACAGTACAGATAAGAACGAATATGTGTTGCATTAGCTCATGGTAGTGCAGGATAGAAGAGCAGTAAGATGCAGATATAAATAGATTACTGTACAGATAAATATATTGCACTTTTGCATATGCATCCACGTTTATGGATGTATGTTATATTGGCTTTATATTCCAGCGAGTTAATCCGTTTTTGGGGGGAATTGAGGGGATTATTATGATGCGTTCAAGAATCTTATGGCCTGAGGGAAGAAGCTGTTACAGAACCTGGAGGTTCTGCTACGGAAGCTGCGGAACCTCTTTCTAGAGTCCAGCAGTGAAAACAGTCCTTGGTGAGGATGGGAGGAGTCTCTGCAGATTTTCTGAGCCCTGGTCAGGCAGCGGCTTTTTGCGATTTCCTGGATAGGAGGAAGAGGAGTCCAGATGATCTTTTCCGCCGTCCTCACCACTCTCTGCAGTAATAATACCATGTTATTGTCTACAATGGCATGCAGCATTTGTCTTGTAAAACAGTCATACTGAATTCAAACCCAGGTTGGAGTTGTTCCAGAAAGGTTTGCAATTTTATGTTTTAACTGGGTTATTTGCATTAAAAACTAGGGATGTCCTATAATGGCTTTTTTGCCGATATCCGATATTCCGATATTGTCCAACTCTTAATTACCGATACCGATATCAACCGATACCGATATATACAGTCGTGAAATTAACACATTATTATGCCTAATTTGGACAACCAAGTATGGTGAAGATAAGGTCCTTTTTAAAAAAAATAATAAAATAAGATAAATAAATGAAAAACATTTTCTTGAATAAAAAAGAAAGTAAAACAATATAAAAACAGTTACATAGAAACTAGTAATTAATAAAAATGAGTAAAATTAACTGTTAAAGGTTAGTACTATTAGTGGACCAGCAGCACGCACAATCATGTGTGCTTACGGACTGTATCCCTGGCAGACTGTATTGATATATATTGATATATAATGTAGGAACCAGAATATTAATAACAGAAAGAAACAACCCTTTTGTGTGAATGAGTGTAAATGGGGGTGGGAGGTTTTTTTGGGTTGGTGCACTAATTGTAAGTGTATCTTGTGTTTTTTATGTTGATTTCATTAAAAAAAACACAAAAAAACCCGATACAGATAATAAAAAAAACGATACCGATAATTTCCTATATTACATTTTAAAGCATTTATCGGCCGATAATATCGGCAGTATCGGACATCTCTACTAAAAACCTAAATTATTGAACCATTTATTTCCCATTAATTCCTTTTGGCACAAAACATGCATCCAAATTAAATTTATTTAAAAAACTATAGAAATAGTTTCACATGAATAACAAAAGTGTATTACATTTTTCTAATACAAGGGGGCTCTAAATAAATTCTGCTTTGGGCCCCAATTTAGCCAGAAGCAGCCATGGTAATGAGGCTCAACTTCTGCATATGTATGCTAACGGCCCCGCCTACACCCACAGAGACAATAATTCACTCTGTTAATTTCAAAGGATTCTTTACTATTTGGAGACCGGGTCTTTTGGAGGTCTGTGCTCAATGATTGTTGTGTTAGTTTACAATGTTTTCTTTTTAGAGGCATATTCTTATTTGAGGCAGTCCAGAGTCACGTCTTGGCTGCATCTGCCCGGGCGTTTAGAAGACTGCAATAATAGCTGCTTGATTACTTATTTGCATTTTCTCAAACTTTATAAGCCCTGTTCGCCAACGAGCAGCAGCGAGGGCATGGCCCCTCCACCAAGAGCCAATAAGAAGACGATTGTGGACGACATCATCCTGACCTTCAGCTCGCCCATGGCGTGGCTGCTGGTGGTGGCGTTGGTCATTACGTGGTCGGCCGTGGCTGTCGTTCTCTTCGACCTGCTCGACTACAAAACCATCGCAGGTAAAAATTCTACCTCATGTTCATAATTATCTTTTTACCATTTCTCTAAAATGTCATATTTAATAAGCACATTTTCATTGCAAGTTCGGACATTTTTGAAGTGGACTTCAAAAGTGGACATCATTTTAATCTCAACTGGGTTCTTTTCATTCTCATCGTTACTACATAGCCATTCACTGGATTGATGGAAAGACCCCCGCTGGTGCATACCAATAAAACATTGTGAATAAAACGCCAACATTACTTTATGGAAACCTGCACTTTTTGGGGGGAACTTTGCCTACCATTCACAATCATAATGAGGGACAAGAATACACATGCTTTTTCTTTGGATTCTATAGAATTTTAAAAAACGCCTGCAAGATGTGGTTAATGGGAGTCCGCAATGTTGCCTTCAAATCCCTCTAAATCAGTGTTTAACGATATAAAATATATATTGTGTAACACTTTAGCATGGGGAACATATTCTAAGTAACAAAGACTTAATTTAGAGTTATTTCGACACTAGGGGAACATATTAGGGTTAGGGTTACTAATAAGCAATAATTCTGAGGTTATTGAGGGAAGACTCTTAGTTAATGGCTTACTGGTTGTATAATAAGGCCATGCAGAATAAGGCATGGACAAGTACTTAATAATTAAGAGCCAATATGTTACTAATTTGCATGTTAATAAGCAACTAATTAATGGTGAATATGTTCCCCATACTAAAGTGCTACCATATATTTTTCTCAGCTGTGGTCCATATGGGCCTCAGCGGTACACAGTTGCAATACACTCTTCCACCACTTGTTGCAGTAATGACTGTATCAAACAAAGAAGAAGCCTAGCGCTAAAGTCATACAGAAGTTTCTTGAGCGCAAAAGTGGTGACTAAAGTCGTGAAGCTGTATTTTCATTTGCACTTTTATTTTGACAGTTTAAGAAACATATTTCCTATTATTACTTTAGTTAGAATGTATTTATTTTAGCACTGAGTTTTTTTGTTTTTTTTGATTGAATGAAACTTTTATTAGTAGATTGCACAGTTCAGTACATATTCCGTACAATTGACCACTAAATGGTAACACCCGAATAATTTTTTTAACTTGGTTAATTCGGGGTCCACGTAAATCAATTCATGGTAAATTAATTCATCGTAATTGAACATACATTTATTTGTCATCAGTTTTTATGAGTGCCTTCTTTCGCAGTCTTATTTTTGTAATCAGTCTGACTCAAGTCAATTTTTGTTGAATAACACATGCTTTCATATCATTTGACGACGTTTATCCTGTTAAATTGAAAGTAAGATAGATAACATTTTTGAATAGAACTAAAATCAAGAGTAAGATTACTAATTTAAATGTATTATTTGAGTGAGCCCTGGGCTCCTCTGTTGTCACGATTGGTGATACTCTAAGAGGCCAGTGGATCCCAAAATGCAAAACACGGGCAGGAGTAGAACAAAAAGTGTCTTTATTGCCTAAGACGGATAAAGAGCAACACTAAAGTAGATAACAAAAAAACTATGGTGCATAAAAAGAACAAAAGATTGCACCGCGAAAAATACTGCAACAGGTAAAATATGATAAACAAGAACAGCGTGGCTACCTGAGCAAGGAGGAAGACTACACAGGGCAGGAAGGCAGGAGGTCTTACTGAACACAGGAATCAGAGAGAAGAATCCAGAGCATGAACCTGAAGTCCTGTGTCCATGAGGAGTAATCAGCCAGTGCCTTCCTGCCCGTACAGGTGTGGTTAAATAGGCCAGTTAATGACGCACACCTGCAGCAATTATGCCCGGCTCAGGAAGTGGTTAAGTTTGAACAGAAAACAAAGGGGCGATAACATAGAAAAACACAAGACACAAAGGAAAAACCAAATAACTGCTCCAAACACTGAACACCAAAATGGTCTTAACAACCAAAAAAAAGGTGACAAATAGGGATGTCCGATAATGGCTTTTTGCCGATATCCGATATGCCGATATTGTCCAACTCTTTAATTACCGATACCGATATCAACCGATACCAATATCAACCGATATATACAGTCGTGGAATTAACACATTATTATGCCTAATTTGGACAACCAGGTATGGTGAAGATAAGGTACTTTTTTAAAAAATTAATCAAATAAAACAAGATAAATAAATTAAAAACATTTTCTTGAATAAAAAAGAAAGTAAAACAATATAAAAACAGTTACATAGAAACTAGTAATTAATGAAAATTTGTCAAATTAACTGTTAAAGGTTATTATCATTAGTGGACCAGCAGCACGCACAATCATGTGTGCTTACGGACTGTATCCCTTGCCGACTGTATTGATATATATTGATATATAATGTATGAACCAGAATATTAATAACAGAAAGAAACAACCCTTTTGTGTGAATGAGTGTGAATGAGTGTAAATGAGGGAGGGAGGTTTTTTGGGTTGGTGCACTAATTGTAAGTGTATCTTGTGTTTTTTATGTGGATTTAATAAAAAAAACAAAAAAAAAACAGATACTGATAATAAAAAAAACGATACCGATAATTTCCGATATTACAGTTTAATGCATTTATCGGCCGATAATATCGGCAGACCGATATTATCGGACATCTCTAGTGACAAACAAGTGGAATGAAAACACATTAGCGTGTGACACTCTGTAGTGCAAAAGTTGGGCCAATGAAGTCAAAATTTTTTAGCACCCCTGATCTAAAACAGCTTCAAAACCCTCCATCAACATTTTCTATAAACACCGCAAGTATATATAATGTAGTAACATACACGTTCATAACAATATGTAACAATATTTACCATATTTTGGTCATTTTAGGCATTACCAGAACTTATTTCCTCAGCGCATTTATTTCAGTACCCACAGCAACGCACTTCCTACTTTCGTCAACAAACGCGTGCGTTTGCTAATCATGGCAAACTTGGTAATAGACGACGAAAATGACTATTTTTAGACAAATGAAGATTCACAACCTTTAAACATATCTTTATGAACCTGAATATACGGAGGATGAACTGCTGAAAGCTTAGCAAGCACAAGGAGAGGGTGAAACGTTGGAGCAGACGGAAACCGAGAAGAGGTAGGACTCCTGTTCTAGCGAAGAGAGCACAATGAAAAACAAACCGTTTGCGCTAACAAAGCCTGCAGTGGGAAACATTTTATCCACCTACCCAAAATCAACTGAAAAAAACTTCCCCGGCCAGCTTGACCAAACGTATAACTGTCTATTGAGTGAGTCACTATAATATTGATCATGATACATTCAGCACATCATGCTTGTTATTACAACTACATACACTGTCAAGCAAGCTGACTACAAACAAAACTGCGGGCTAATACCTTGTAGATACTGCAATATAATTGTTTATATTTTTCAGTCTGGTGTCCTATTGCATTGTGTTGTGTTTTACAAACTCAAAAGCCATTCAGCTGTTGACACAGTAGCTAGCTTACAGTTAATGCCGTAGCATGCCGTCGCAAAACCATCTAGTACGCTAGAAAAATAGTTCCTCAGTGTTCACCCTTACAATATAACAATGTCGCTCCAGCTTGGTTATTATACAGGCTGCGGAATGTAAAAGAAGTATTTTCTGGGTTTTTTGGATACATTTTTAGAGTGATTTAGAGGCAGATTGGATTACTCCCCTTAGCTGCATTGACCAAGTTGATTATTACAAATTAGAATGCCAAAACCCTCCCCCAAAGAAAAAAAATGGTGTTCTTATTTCTAATAAGGATTGTGAACCATAGGCAAGTTTCCAAAAAAAGTGCAGTTCCCGTTTAAACCTGAAGCTTCCTGGCACTTAACGGTCTGAACTGATCAAATCTGATTACAATTTTTATGATCATGTTTTTAATTACTGGCATCGTCACAGGATAACAGGCAGAGGGATTCTGGCTGACGACGTGCTCCATTAATTAAACGCGGGAGTCAAGAGCTCCTCTTCAAGCGTTAGTCGGCATCCTGATGGCGTGCTTCAAAGCTGCTCAAAGATGTCGTCAGCGATAATGAAACATATGCTGGAGGAAGTACGCTTGTTTTGTTTATTTATTTCAAGAACCGTCTGGCCTCGTTTCTACCTGAAAATATCGACCATAATGCTGCAGCTTACTAAAAAGAATTACCTATAAGGAGACATTCCTTAGTATTTTGTAATATTGTGGTGGACCAGCCAGGACATCTTTCATGTGTCTTAGTACTAGCACAGAGGCTAACCATACACCATACAAACACAGTAGATTTTTACGTTAAAAAATAGCAGCTCAGTTGCCAGAATTGTACTATAATATTAACACTGCTACTATTTTTCCATTTAGACTTAGACTTAGACTTAAAAGCCTACTGAAACCCACAACTACCGACCACGCAGTCTGATAGTTTATAAATCAATGATTAAATCTTAACATTGCAACACATGTCAATACGGCCGGGTTAACTTATAAAGTGCAATTTTAAATTTCCCGGCAAACTTTCGGCTGAAAACATTTCGATATGATGGCGTTTTCGCGTGACATCAACGGTTGAAGCGGAATTTGTATTGAATCCAATACAAAAAGCTCTGTTTTTATCTCAAAATTCCACAGTATTATGGACATCTGTGTTGGTGAATCTTTAGCAATTTGTTTAAAGGCCTACTGAAATGAAATTGTTTTATTTAAACGGGGATAGCAGATCCATTCTATGTGTCATACTTGATCATTTCGCGATATTGCCATATTTTTGCTGAAAGGATTTAGTAGAGAACATCGACGATAAAGTTGCAACTTTTCGTCGCTGATAAAAAAAAAGCCTTGCCTGTACCGGAAGTAGCGTGACGTCAACAGTTGGAAGGCTCCTCTTATTCCCCCACTGTTTTCAATGCAGTTAGAGCGATTTGGACAGAGAAAACGCAATTACCCCATTAATTTGAGCGAGGATGAAAGATTTGTGGATGAGGAACGTTAGAGTGAAGGACTAGAGTGCAGTGCAAGACATATCTTTTTTTGCTCTGACTGTAACTTAGGTACAAGCTGGCTCATTGGATTCCACACTCTCTCCTTTTTCTATTGTGGATCACGGATTTGTATTTTAAACCACCTCGGATACTATATCCTCTTGAAAATGATAGTCGAGAACGCGAAATGGACATTCACAGTGACTTTTATCTCCACGACAATACATCGGCGAAACACTTTAGCTACGGAGCTAACGTGATAGCATTGTGCTTAACTGCATATAGAAACAAAAGAAATAAACCACTGACTGGAAGGATAGATAGAAAATCAAAAATACTATTAAACCATGGACCTGTAACTATACGGTTAATGCTTTCCAGCCTGGCGAAGCTTAACAATGCTGTTGCTAACGACGCCATTGAAGCTAACTTAGCAACCGGACCTCACAGAGCTATGCGAAAAACATTAGCTATCCACCTACGCCAGCCAGCCCTCATCTGCTCATCAACACCCGTGCTCACCTGCGTTCCAGCGATCGACGGTGCGACGAAGGACTTCACCCGATAACAGATGCGGTCGATGGCCCGGAGACGGAGGAAGTTAAGGTGAGTTTGGCGGCTAGCGCGTCTGCTATCCATCGCTCAGTCCTCCTGGTTGTGTTGCTGTAGTCCGCCGCTAATACACCGATCCCACCTACAACTTTCTTCTTTGCAGTCTTCATTGTTCATTAAACAAATTGCAAAAGATTCACCAACACAGATGTCCAGAATACTGTGGAATTTTGAGATGAAAACAGAGTTTTTTGTATAGGATTCAATGTGTCCGCATACTTCCCGTTTCAACGATTGACGTCACGCTTGTACGTCATCATACATAGACATTTTCAACCGGAAGTTTAGCGGGAAATTTAAAATTGCACTTTATAAGTTAACCCGGCCGTATTGGCATGTGTTGCAATGTTAAGATTTCATCATTGATATATAAACTATCAGACTGCGTGGTCGGTAGTAGTGGGTTTCAGTAGGCCTTTAATGAACAATGGCGACTGTAAAGAAGAAAGTTGTAGGTGGGATCGGTGTATTAGCGGCGGACTACAGCAACACAACCAGGAGGACTTTGAGGATAGCATACGCGCTAGCCGAACGACCTCACCTTGACTTCCTCCGTCTCCGGGCCGCCGACCGCATCGGTGATCGGGTGAAGTCCTTCGTCGTACCGTCGATCGCTGGAACGCAGGTGAGCACGGGTCGTGATGAGCAAATGAGAGCTAGCGTAGGTGCAGAGCTAATGTTTTTAGCATAGCTCTGTGAGGTTCCGTAGCTAAGTTAGCTTCAATGGCGTCATTAGCAACAGCATTGCTAAGCTTCGCTAAGCTGGAAAGCATTAACCGTGTGGTTACATGTCCAGAGTTTGGTAGTATTGTTGATCTTCTGTCTATCCTTCCAGTCAGGGACTTATTTGTTTTGTTTCTATATGCAGTTAAGCCGGATGCTATCATGTTAGCTCAGTAGCTAAAGTGTTTCACCGATGTATTGTCGTGGAGATAAAAGTCACTGTGAATGCCCATTTCGCGTTCTCGACTCTCATTTTCAAGAGGATATAGTATCCGAGGTGGTTTAAAATACAAATCCGTGATCCACAATAGAAAAAGGAGAGAGTGTGGAATCCAATGAGCCCTTGTACCTAAGTTACGGTCAGAGCGAAAAAAGATACGTTCTGCACTGCACGCTAGTCCTTCACTTTCACGTTCCTCATCCACGAATCTTTCATCCTCGCTTAAATTAATGGGGCAATCGTCGCTTTCTCGGTCCGAATCTCTCTTGCTGCTGGTGTAAACAATAGGAAAATGTGAGCAGCCCTTCCTCTGGTGTCGTCACGCTACTTCCGGTAGGGGCAAGGCTTTTTTTTTATCAGAGACCAAAAGTTGCGAACTTTATCGTCGTTGTTCTATACTAAATCCTTTCAGCAAAAATATGGCAATATCGCGAAATGATCAAGTATGACACATAAAATGGATCTGCTATCGTTTAAATAAAAAATTTCAGTAGGCCTTTAATTTTATTGTCATTCAAATTTGAACTTTACAGTACAGATAAGAACGAAATTTTGTTGCATTAGCTCGTTGTAGTGCAGGATAAAAGCCAAAAGAGTAATGCACTGTAATTACCAGAATTGTACTGTTAAAATAAAAGTTAGATGTTTTTTTTATCATTTAAGGAATTATGCACTGTATAAATAACAATTTTATGGTTTAGTATATGGCAGTTCATTCACCAGAATTTTACTGTAGGAAAAAAGGTGGTAGTGTTTTTTCAATTACAATATTAGACTGTAAAAACAATGACCGTACATTTTACGGAAAAACACTAGCAGTTAAATTTTACTATAAAAATAACAATTGCACCGTTTTTTCATTTATAGTAATTTGGTGTAAAAAAAATACTGTGTATATTTTATGGTCAAATTTTTGTTTTTTGGGGGGGAAGATCTACAGATTTTTTATTTTTTTTTTACAGTGTATGTTTGCGGGTTGTTTACACAATTTATAATGCACTCCAGTAAAACATGCTCATGTTATTTAATGAGAAAGTATTAGAGTAGAATAATGCCATCACGTTTATTCGGTCTTGAGGTCATAACGCACACTAGCAGTTAGCATGTAGCATTGACATTTATCACCAACACTACGATCTTTAGTTGCTTTTTAAGAATCAATAATAACAAAAATGTTAAATATTTTTCTAATTCATGTTGTATGAAATTAAAAACGTACCCATAATTTACTATGATACATCATAATGTCAGAATTGCTGTACTCAAATGCCGTTCATAACCGCGTTCTTTCCATCAATTCCTCACTTTTTTCAAACACTCATCTTTTAACTCCTCTCCCACTCTTCCTTCACCTGTTCACGCCTTCTTCATCCTCACGCTGTCCATCACCTGCCATCCAACCCTCAAAGAGTACACGTCATACTGTGACGACCCCGTGTGTTTATCTCCTGGTAAAAACATTGACTGTGTACTTGCATCGCTTTGCTTGCACTAACATAACGAACAAGAAGCATACAAAAACACAAAATACAGCCTCTAATAGTGGCCTGTATCGTAACTGTTTTTTTCACCATAATATATCAACTATCCCACAATCAATGTATGATATTATCTTCGTCATCGTAGTTGAAATGCATGCTATGTTTTTTTCCATAACATACAGTATCAATTATTGCATAATCGGCGTATAGTATTGTGATACTATCATCATCATTGGCAAAAAAATCGCAATTGTTAGTAATAAATCACTTATTACATAATTAAGAACTCGCTGCTGGACACCATTGGTGAGGAATGCCGTCAAGATAAAGAAGGAGTCCTAACGGCTCGTGGGACTCCAAAGGCAGCGAACAGATACCGACAGGCCAAGCGGTGTGCGGCTTCGGTGGTCATGGAGGAAAAACTCAGACTTGTAAGGAGTTCTAGGAAGCCATAGAAAACGACTTCCGGACTGCTTCAAAGCAATTTTGGACCACCATCCATCGCCTCAGGAGGCATAAGCAGTGCATTGTCAACACTTTGTATGGTGAGGATGGTGTGTGCTGACCTCAAATCGGGATGTTGTGGATCGGTGGAGGGAATACTTTGAGGAACTCCTCAATACCACATACACTTCTGCCATTGAGGAAGCAGTGCCTGGGGAATCTGTGGTGGACTCTCCTATTTCTGGGGCTGAGGTTGCCGAGGTCGTTAAAAAGCTCCTCGGTGGCAGGTTCCCTGGGGGATAAGATCCGCCCAGGGTTCCTTAAAGCTCTGGATGCTTTGGGGCGGTCTCTGCAACATTGCATGGACATTGGGGGCTGTGCCTCTGTATTGGTAGACGGGACTGGTGGTTCCTCTCTTAAAGAGGGCGGACTGGAGGGTGTAGGATCACAATCCACAGCCTTCCCGTTAAAGTCTATTCATGTGTAATGGAGAGGAGGCAAAGCCGGATAGTCGAACCTCAGACTTAGGAGGAGCCGTGTGGTTTTCGTCCTGGTTGTGGAACTGTGGACCAACTTTATACTCTTGGCAGGATTCTAGGGTCTACATGTGCTTTGGGAACTTGGAGAAGGCATTCAACCGTGTCTCTCGAGAAGTCATGTGGAGAGTACTCAGAGAGTATGGGGTATCTGACCGCCTTTATTGTACAGGCTGTCCATTCTCGGTATAATTAGTGTCAGAGCTTGGTCCGCATTGCCGGCAGTAAGTCGGACGCCTTTCCAGTTAGGGTTGGACTCCACCAGGGCTGCCCTTTATCACTGGTTCGGTTAAAAAAATTTATGGACAGAATTTCTAGGCGCAGTCAGGGCTTTGAGGGGATCCGATTTGGTGGCTGCAAGATTAGGTTATTGCTTTTTGCAAATTATGTGGTCCTGCTGGCTTCATCTGGCCAGGATCTTCAGCTCTCACTGGATCGGTTCACAGGTGCGTGTGAAGCGACTGGGATGAGAATTAGCACCTTCAGGTCCGAGTCCATGGTTCTCGCCCAGAAAAGATGGAGTGTCTTCTCCAGGTTGGGGAGGAGAGCTTGCCTAAGTGGAGGAGTTCAAGTACCTCTGAGTCTTGTTCCCGAGTGAGGGAAGAGTGGATCGTAAGATCGACAGGCAGATCGGTGCAGCACCAACAGTGATGCGGACCCTGCATGGGTTTGTTGTGGTGAAAAAGGAGCTAAGGCAAGCTCTCAATTTACTGGTCAATACTATCCTCACCGAAGGTCATGAACTTTGGGTTATGAATGAAATGGCAAGATCACAGGTACTAGCGGCCAAAATGAGTTTCTTCCGTCGGGTTGCGGGGCTCTCCCTTAGAGATAGGGTGAGAAGAGCTGTCATTCGGGAGGAGCTCAAAGTAAAGCCGTTGCTCCTCCAAATCGAGTGGTTCGGGCATCTGCTCAGGATGTCCCCCAGACGCCTCCTTGTGGAAGTGTTTAGGACACGCCCGACTGGTAGGCGGCCACGGGGAAGACCCACGAAACGTTGGGGGGACTGTGTCTCCCAGCTGGAAGTTTGAGTGACAAATAACTTGAAATTTACTTGAAAGTGTGCGTTATGCAGAAACTATTCCTTGAAAGTGTGAGTGACAAACAACTTGAAAGTAGGAAGTCCGAAGTAGTAATGGAAAGAATGCGTAATGCAGAAAGTAGTCTTTGAAAGTATGAGTGGCATAAACTGAAAGCAGGAAATAGTATTTGAAAATATGTGTGACAAAGTTGTTATTTTGTGTTTCTAGCCGCCAAATGTCAGTGCATTAATCAAATGTTTATGAGCGTCCATTAAACAGGACGTAGGTCGCCACCACTCTTGACAGACAGATGCTTGACCTTCCAACTAGCAGAGAAATTATTATAATTTCATGCAAGAAGAAAAAAACATAACAGAGGTGCTATTAATGTGCAAATTGCAATGAATGCATCTTTGAGGAGATGGCAGTTTAGCAAACAAAACGACTTATTTTTTCTCATCCTCATAGAAATTTTAATAGTGATCTGTTCCTGCATCAAACCTTTATCAACTGTACAGACATTTGTTTACATTGTGTAAAAATAAATGAATTACTCTGAAAAGCAAAAATTTATAAAACAATCAGCGTTGCTTTTTTTCTTCAACTAATTAGTGACCCTGGTTGTTATTTTCTATTGTATTGACCAAAAGCACCCAACAGCTATAGAGACGGTAAAATACTTTTGTAAATAGAGGAATCTATTAAAGTATGTACAATGAAACCGTGAATCATTGAAACGATCATTACGTAGTTATTTTTTCCAAGTATGACCAGATGTCTTTTCTCAGACAATGTCCACTTTTTAGGACATTCCAGGTTCAATATTCGATTTTAAATCAAGCAGAATGTTATTGCACAAGTATTTTGTGCCGTCACTAGAAAAAGGCTTTAATGTAAAAAAAATCCATCCATCCATCTTCTTCCGCTTATCCGAGGTCGGGTCGCGGGGGCAGCAGCCTAAGCAGGGAAGCCCAGACTTCCCTCTCCCCAGCCACTTTGTCCAGCTCCTCCCGGGGGATCCCGAGGCCTTCCCAGGCCAGCTGGGAGAGATAGTCTTCCCAACGTGTCCTGGGTCTCCCTAGGGAGGCGTCCGAGTGGCATCCTAACCAGATGCCCGAACCACCTCATCTGGCTCCTCTCGATGTGGAGGAGCAGCGGCTTTACTTTGAGCTTCCCCCGGATGACAGAGCTTCTCACCCTATCTCTAAGGGAAAGCCCCGCCACCCGGCAGAGGAAGCTCATTTCGGCTGCTTGTACCCGTGATCTTGTCCTTTCGGTAATAACCCAAAGCTCATGACCATAGGTGAGGATGGGAACGTAGATCGACCGGTAAATTGAGAGCTTTGCCTTCCGGCTCAGCTACTTCTTCACCACAACGGATCGATACAGCGTCCGCATTACAGAAGACGCCGCACCGCCTGTCGATCTCACGATCCACTCTTCCCTCTCTCGTGAACAAGACTCCGAGGTACTTGAACTCCTCCACTTGGGGCAAGATCTCCTCCCCAACCCGGAGATGGCACTCCAACCTTTTCCGGGCGAGAACCATGGACTCAGACTTGGAGGTGCTGATTCCCATCACAGCCGCTTCACACTCGGCTGTGAACCGATCCAGTGTAAAAAAAATATATAGTAAAATCAAATCCATTCATCCATCCATCCATTTTCTACTGCTTGTCCCTTGGGGGTCGTGGGGGTGCTGGAGCCTATCCAAGCTGCACTTGAGCGGAAGGCGTGGTACACCCTAGACAAGCCGCCACCTCATTGCAGGGCCAGCACAGATAGACAGACAACATTCACACGATATAATATCATTGGATAAAATGTAATTAAATTAACAATGTGTACCATAAAGAGATGAAGTCAGTTGTGACATAAAATAGCTATTATTTTAATCTGATCTGGTTGCTATAAAAATACATATTTGTTGTTACATTTACAACAAATAGATGCATAACTTACATAATATTGATTTGTGTAAAACAAATTTAATTTAAAACATTTTGGAAAAAAAATTCAGATTTTGCAATACAAATATCAAACATGTTTCACAAAACATTGATTGATTGAAATTAGAGTTTGAGCAACGTCCGTAGTTAGTTATTAGCACATAGTGCTGTGTAGCAGACAAAGTTTGCATCAATATCTAATTCTCCAGTTTGATAAATATATGTCTGAAAGTACAAATACAATTTATGTTTTATGTCAATTTTGTTGTGTTAAAATATAATTTGTTAAACATTTAAAATGATTGGGAATGCTAATTTTTATTACCCCGACAATGGGGTTGTCTGTTGCATGTTAACATATAAGCAAGCGGCATAAAAGCCAACTTTTATCCTAAATGGTTCCATTGCTTTTTTTTTAGTTCATGACAAACTGTACTGTTGATTTAACATGATTCCTTTATGCATGTGCTTTTCATATGTATATGAACATACTATAATTTGCATGCTTAATTTTACGGTACCTGTAACGTCATTGTGGAGGCTATCAATGGACAACCTGAAGTTGGAAGTTTTTTAATCCCTAATTTAAAAAACTGTTTACTTATCTGTCAACCCAAATTACAACATTCAGGGAGGGCAGAATAATATATGTAAATTAACCAGAGTGCAGTGGTGGACTAGCTATCAGGAGTACGAGGAGTTTCCAGCTGGGCTAATCATTTATGGGCCAATCGATGCATGGCCGTTTATTTATGTATTTTTTTTTTTTTTGCACCTAACTTTCTTGGCCTGACCTGGGGACATGCCGCTTGAGGACACATGAGACACGCCAGAGAAGCAAAAATAGCTTGTAAAACGTTAAATACTGGTACTTATTTTCCTAATCAGCCTGACCTAAGCCTAAAGTTTGTATTCAAAGAATTTTTTTGGATTAACACATGGTTTACATTAAGTAAGTTAGATATGATTGTTATTATTATTAATAAAATCAAACAGCTGATGTGTAATAAAAGTAAGTGTTAATATTTGAGTGGGCCCCGGGTGCCACTGTAGTTTGGCCCCGAGGCCTAAAAGGTTAAGAACCCCTGCATTAATCAACATTGATGTGCTTGCATGCCTGTTTGCTTTTTCATCCCGTGTTGAGCAAACATCTGTAGTTTGTGTGTGGAGCGCAGCTGAGAAGATTTGAAACATGCACCTGTGATTTGATCCCGCAGGTCTCCCACCTCCCCCTGCCATTGCCAAGCGAGGTTTGAAGGCCAGAGGCGAGCACAAAAATGATACAACATCACACCTTTCATTACACCGCTGCACAATAATTACTCAAATATGCAGACATAGGCCTGACTTGAGTTTGCCGTGTAGGAGGAGTCCGTCCACTAAGGCCCCCCGTCAGTGAGGTGGCCCCCCCGCCGGAGAGCACTGACTGGTTGGAGATGATGTGGACGTTTGCAGCCAGCTTGGTGGCCCCCGATAACGACGACGACATTGAGAGTGTGGAAGGTATTCCCCAGCTAACCGAAACCTTCACACGTAAGAAAACATCTCTCATGCTAATAATCACCCATCTAGTGGCGCAAACAACGCTCGCAGTACTTTTCTAACCACACGCCTTTACTGCAATACTTCTTCACTCAACAATACTTTCACTACTTTTTTTCTGCACTTTAGCTTTGCACTCCGAGGAACTGTGAAGGCGCATAAACGTGGCATCAGGAGATGTGAGAAGAGAAGATGTACAAACTAAATCACAGCAATGCTTTAATTAAGTTTCATTAACAGCAAAACATACCCAATAAAAACTCATAAAAGTATTTACTACCAATTGATCATTTGGTTGTTTCATTACCATCATTAAATTCTACTCAAGTACCACAATAGTGTGTTGTGAGCTTTTATGCTGGAATATTTAAAAGTGCTTTTATTAAACCTACTGAGATTAACATCGCAGTGTGTGTCTGTAGCTTTAAGGCTAACGAGCTGTGTTATAATATATACTAAATCACGAGTGTCTCAAAGGGCTGCACAAGCCACAACGACATCCTCGGCTCAGATCCCACATCAGGGCAAGAAAAAATTCAACCCAATGGGGTTACAATGAGAAACCTTGGAGGGGACCGGTGCAATGGACGTCGAGTAGACCTAGATCATAGTGTGAGAATCCAGTCCATAGTGGGGCCAGCCGGAGATCGTATCACATACATATATCACATACAACATTGTAACATTAGGGAGTGGGACAGGAGGACACAAACATTAGCAACACCATCAAAGCTATGTGAGCGACATGCTAACATTACATTTTACTTAAGAACGACAACATCAAACTTACAGTTCCCATGTTTATGACAGACGTATAACGGATAACGGAAAGTTGGCAGAGCTCTGGGCTTTCTTTGTTTTAAGATGTGTCGCAAAGCCTGAAAAAGGTGTTTTTTTTGTTCATAAAAAATGTTTACTTTTAAAAGGTAGCGCTTAAACACCTCAAACGTGGAGGGAGATGACAGCTTTTCCACGTTTGATGCTCATAAACAATCCGTAGGGACACATTAATGATGACACACTATTAAAAAGTCTCTGTAGCCTGAACTGTACCTCCATTTTTGACAGATATCTTGCAGACATTTGTCAGTCTACATTACGTGCAGCATGCTGATGACAGGGTCCGTTAGTAAACTTACAAAAAAGTATGGTTATGGTTAGAGTTTATTTTCAACATGCATACATTTACAACATGATACATCACAATTTCTACTTTTTCTTTTCAACAAACCGTGTAGGAGTAGGAAGAAGCAGATCTTATTTAATCCTACCCCTTTTACATTACTTGGCAAATGCTATAGCGGGCAGCCTGGCTCGGTTGGTAGAGCGGCCGTGCCAGCAACTTGAGGGTTCCAGGTTTGATCCCCGTTTCCGCCATCCTAGTCAAGATACTTTACCCACCTGCTCTCAGTGCCACCCACACTGGTTTAATTGTAACTTAGATAATGGGTTTCACTAAGTAAAGCGCTTTGAGTCACTAGAAAAAAGCGCTATATAAATATAATACACTTAACTAACACTTTTGTTCATGTCCTGATCTCAATTAATTCACAATATACTCCATACATAATAACATAAACTAAACAATTAAAGAAATAGTGAATTACCTTGTATTTCATATAGTGAAATGAATAAGATCATCAATATGTTCATAATGTTTATTATGGTTCTACTTTTTTGTACTTTGTAAACACTGAGTTTGAACAGTTTCTTAAATTGGATAATATTCGTAAACTGTTTGATTTCTAAAGGTTTTAAGTGGTGTACGTGCGCACAAATGTTTTAAATTACATTTTTCTCTAAGGTTGTATTTCTCCTCTTTCGTTGAGAAGAATTGTTGTACATTCTTGGGAAGCAGATTATAGTTTGCTTTGTGCATAATTTTAGCTGTTTGTAAATGCATTATATCATTGAATTTCAATATTTTTGATTCAATAAATAAAGGGTTTAAGTGTTCTCTATATCCAACATTATGTATTACTTTTTTGTAACACGGTTAATGACTGAAGTGTACTTTTGTATTTATTTCCCCATATTTCTGCCCTACAACTCAGATATGGTAACAGTAGCAAGCAGTAGAGAATATGGAATGATTTTTGGTCCAACACATATTTAGCTTTATTCATTATTGACATATTTCTTGCCACCTTATGTTTATTATTTTTATATGAGAATTTCAGTTCATTTTATCATCAATCATTACACCTATAAATTGTATTTATTTTACTCTTTCAATAATCGACTCTGTCCATTTGTGTTTGACTTTTTCTTCTAATGTTACCAAATAGCATTATTGTTGTTTTACTGTGGTTTAGGGATAGTCTGTTTTTGTCAAACCATCTTTTTAATTTATTAATTTTTTCTGTTATTATTTGTATTAGCTTCTGTGTGTTCTCTCTCGTTCATGGTTTATTGTTCTTTCTCTGGTTTCTACTGAGTTGTTTCCATGGACAATGTTTGTCATAAACTATGATGAACGTGTTTAAAAATTTACCATATGCTTAATCAGCATCATTTTAATTGTGCACATTGTCCCAATTTAGTTTTTTGAGCTCATTTTTGAAAGCGATCATACTCTTCTCTGTGCATAGTCTTCGAAAGCCTCGTGCTTTCTTGGCGATTTGAGCATTACGTTTTGTGAGATGCTCATTCATGTACACATTTGTTCCCTTCAGCTTCTTTCCCTGTTTCATTTTAGATTTTCTGTTAACAAGTTTCACAAGGATGATTGGAGTGGTGGTGTTGTTTCAGTGGGATGCATGTTTCGATGTGCCGGTTTCAATTTCCTTTGATTGCAGAAAGTTGACCACTGACTGTTCTGCTGAGACAACATCCATTTCAGCTGGTTCTACTCCATTATGCACAGCTTTCACGTAGGATCTTGGTTTAATTCGGTGCCCTGTCACGATGATATCATTCATCCTGATCCATTGCATCCATGATATTCCTCAGCATGTTGTTGTCATGTTTCACTGCAATAACTTCTTCTTGGAGAATCTTCACTTCATGATGCATTTCCTGAAAATCCCTTCTTATGTTATTATTCTGAGTTCGCAGACTTTCTATATTTTCCTGCGGACTTCTCAGATCTTCTTTGTATTCTGTTGTTGCTTTTCTCAGATCTTCTTTAAGTTCTCTTGTTACTCTTTTTAGGTCTGCTTTGTGATCTTCTTTAAATTCTCTTATTTCTTTTTCCATGTCTGCTTTGTGATCTAATCTTGCATTTTCAATGTCATTGACTTTTTTGTAGCATCATGTCTTCCTTCCCCTCGTGTCCTGTGTCCAGAGAATCATTTTATTCAGATGACACTGCAGGTTTTGATTTTTTTAAAATATATTTTGACATCGCAGCAGCTCGCTGACATCAGTGCCTCTCGTATCAACTCGCTAACGGCAGTTGCTTCTTTAGCGACATGCTGCACTTATAACTTGTTCATTTCATAAATTTCGTACCTTGCGCCCTTTAGAGATCAACTTGAGGTGTATTCCTGTCAAATCATTTCACTCTGTGTCGTCGGAAGCACTATAAAATAGCTTCAAACTCTCGCCGAAGCTTCTGGTTGCTAGGCAACAGCTTTGAATTGCGCTGGGGGCCGTTGGCTTGAGGTTAAGGGCTATTCCAGCTCGCCATATTTCAGCAAATCAATGCCTCTCACCGGACCAAAAGCAGTTCCAATATGCCAGGTAACTCTCCTGTGGCTGTGATCACAAATCCATCCATCCATCCATCCATCTATCCATTTTCTACCGCTTGTCCCTCTCTGGGTCGCGGGGGGTGCTTGAGCCTATCCCAGCTGCACTCGGGTGGAAGGCGGGGTACACCCTGGACAAGTCGCCACCTCATCACAGGGCCAACACAGATAGACAGACAACATTCACACTCACATTCACACACTAGGGCCAATTTAGTGTTGCCAGTCAACCTATGATCAAAAATCTTGAAAATGGACAGATGGATGTATCAAAAGTCTTCAAATTTATCAAAAACCCCGGCAGCAAAAGCAGAGCTTTTTTCTTTTGCGTCTTCTGCCATTGACAGGAAGTGACGGTATTGACATTCAATCATTAAATGCAGCGTGCTGATGACAGGGCCTGTTAGTAAACAGACACAAAAATATGTATATTACGATTATTAAACTTTTGTATAATGACGTTCTTCCATTATTCATACACAAAATGCACCAACAACAACACTATTTGACATCAGCGTTTCAAGCTAAAATGAAGAGGTCGTCACATTTACAAGTGCACATGCTGCCACAGGAACGCTAATCTGTCTTCCCAGTTGTTACCAGTGCAAACACACACACACACACACACACACACACACAGACACACACACGCACAAGCTCGCACACACGCACACACACAAACAAGCGCACATACACACACAGCATACAGCTACATCATAAGTGTTTTAGAGGCTTTGACACTTTTAATGTTGCTATTTAAGGCGCTGTAGATTATTTTCCGCCATGCTAAATCTAAAATAAAACATTTTGAGGCTGCCGCATGCAAAACCAGCGCCGGGAAGGAGCCGCTTGTCTGGAAAATACAAAATGTGCTCTTATTATATTTTGTTGTTACTATTATTAGACTTAGACTTAGACTTAGACTTCCTTTTATTGTCATTCAAATTTGAACTTTACAGTACAGATAAGAACGAAATTTCGTTGCATTAGCTCATGGTAATGCAGGATATTCACTTTTGGTATGCAATTGATGCATGATGGTGAAATGTCTTCACTTGCAGCGAAACTAAACTGTTATTTTAAATTAAATGTTAGCTGCCTGACATGATTGGTGATGTCACTAGTTGCTAGGCAGGATTTGTAGGTACAATCATTTGTTTCCCTAGCAGTTTACCCTGTTGCCATGCACAGCTGAGGAAAGCATAGGGAGAGCCGGTATGCAGAAGTCAAGCACTAACAAAATAGTCACTCTATTTAAAAGCAGAAAATACTCATATTAGTCAATATTTTTGTTAAAAGAAATAAAATAAGTTAAAAACACGGAGTAGCCTCGGGACAAAAATAAGTGCCTTCATAAAATATTGTTTTATAAATCACACATTCATATTCTGCACTTTCAAAACTCAACATTTTTAAACCCTAATCAAGTAAACAATATTTTTTTTAAATGTGTTTTTGTTTACATTTTAAACTATTTTGGTCTAATTTAAAGAAGAAAAACACAAAAGTATTTATCCATCCATCCATCCATTTTCTACCGCTTGTCCCTTTCGGGGTGTGTGCTCAGCTGCATTCGGGCGGAAGGCGGGGTACACCCTGGACCAGTCGCCACCTCATCGCAGGGCCAACACAGATAGACAGACAACATTCACACTCACATTCACACACTAGGGCCAATTTTTTAGTGTTGCCAATCAACCTATCCCCAGGTGCATGTCTTCGGAGGTTTAATAGTTTTATTATTTATTTAATAAATAGACACACACAAAAATTATGGAAAGCAGATGATTAAAACCTGTTATTAGAGCCTTGCCTTGTATACTGCATGGCAACAATAGCAACAATATTTGTGATGTCGTAATGTTTTTAATGGTACATTTTGTTTTTTAATAAAAATAACGACTTAGACATAGGACCTAAATAAGTTGCTACCAAAAAGGTGCTAAACAATATACATATATATTTTTGCCACTTTTAAAGTTTATATGCTTTAATTTACATCATAATCACAACAATAACGTTTAAAAAATGTTTTAAATAAAGTAATGATATAATTACCGTGATAAAGAGTTGTTGTTGCATTAGGTGGATTCAATTGATTAGTTTGATTAGAAAAAAGCTTTGATTTAAATTATGTTGAGTGTAACAAATAAAAATTTATAAAATCCGAACTGCATGGAGTGTCTTCGGAAATTTAAATATACAGTATGGTCATTGTTTCCGCACGGCCACTGCAATGAGAGCGATGGGCGTGGATGTGTGGGTGTTGCAGTCTATATTAATGTTATTAATACAAGTGCAATTGCAATGTTGATAATGTGCATTATTAGAAAAAGATATATATTTATTTCAACTATTTTCCTTAGAATACGCATTGAGGCTAGTATGTGTGTTTTATCCTATCACTCACTTAATTGAACAAACTAATGGATAGATTTCTCAATGACTAAAATAATAGATAGTTGCAGCTCTAAAATAAATGGAACAGCAACAACAAGAATGACAATGAGTCACGTACACGAGGCAGGGACTTACTTGGCTTTTCATGGCAATGGTAAATCACAAAAAAAAAAGCAAAATGTCAAATTAATTCAGACAAATCCACACAATCTAGTTTTCTAATAAAGCTGCCAGGTTTACATTCGGCGACTTACACCATCGCCGTCGCTTCAGATTAATTCCTGTCTCAAAATTTTTGATTTATGGAGGCTTAATAACAGAGCAGCCTCTGGTACTGCTGTGTGTGTGTGTGTGTGTGTGTGTGTGTGTGTGTGTGTGTGTGTGTGTGTGTGTGTGTGTGTGTGTGTGTGTATGTGTGTGTGTGTGTGTGTGTGTGTGTGTGTGTGTGTGTGTGTGTGTGTGTGTGTGTGTGTGTGTGTGTGTGTGTGTGTGTGTGTTTCTTTCAGTCTGAATGACAGAGCATCTCATGTTGGGATAACTGAGCATGTTAAGAGGAAGCATAGACAATTCTTCATCTTTCATTTACTGCTTGTCTTTCAGGTCCAATGTGCTGTCATGTTTTTAGTCCAACTACATTGTCCCTTTTCATTCTCACACACACACACACACACACACACACACACACACACACACACACACACACACACACACACACACACACACACACACACGCACACACACACACACACACACACACACACACACACACACACACACACACACGCACACAACCACATGGTTGAATATTTTTTTAAATGCTGGTTGTTTTTTGTTTCGTACAGTTTTATTTATTTTTGAGCATAATGTTTATATTTTAGTTTGAAGTTGTACAGTGGAACCTTTAAGGTTGAATACAATCATTTGTTATTATGGAAATATTACTAAACTAGAAATGATCTGTTCCAGGCTCAAAGAGTGGCCATTGTCAGCCCTTCATTACCGATACAGGCAATGTTTAAAGGTATCATGTGATGGGTGATGTAATGGTCGTTTTTCAATATTGGCCATGATACATTTGAAAAATGTGAGTATAAAACATAAAAAACAAACCATTTGTTTGCAATTACAAATAAAATCTCTTCTCTCGCTTCTTAATGTAATTTTTTTATATGTCACACTTTTATGTGTGTTCATGTGGTAACAAATGTTAATTTGTTTAATAATAACATATATTTTTAAATAACAGTGAGCTGATAATAATAATGTTTTCTCACACTTCTGTGTACCATTTGCAAGTATGCATCCATTTCAGTTTGTTCTAGGTGTGTTGTAGTAATAAGGAAGTAGTCTTTGCTATTTAGTTGAATGTGCCAGTCTTGTCTTTTTTTTTAAGCCTTATTAAGTGTTTATACCATAAGCATTGTATTTATTACACACCAGCTGTTTAATTGTAGCCTGCATCTAAGTTGTAGTTTTCATGAACAAACTTGGAGGAAATCACCATGTAAAATCACTAATGCTAATCCGTAGCAGGTATATGGCATTAGCGTCAAGCTAGCACATTTTGAAAAGTGGAGCCGTACTTTTGAGTACTTTCTATTAAGCATGCTTGTTTTGTTGGCATGGAAAATTACAACATTACATAGAGGCAGTCCTCTAAAATTAATCTGTTCTGACCAAAACATTAGTCTGCATAATACTGAAAAAGAATGAGCCGATAACACCAGTCAAGACATTTATCCATGACCATATGGAGAAGCTGCTGATGGTGTGTTTGACGAAGAAGCAGCTGGAAGGAGATACCGTAGAAGTCCATTCTCCAAGGTAAATTAGAGTACATTATTATTACGTTACTTCATAAAACGACGGTACATGTTTGTACTACTGTACATTCAATTGCATGGTTTTTCATACAATAGTTATTATCTAAAAGTTTGTTTTTCTTCTTAAAAGGCTTGTTACATGGTAATGTTATGTTTTGGGGGGCTGAGCACCGAATTCATTTCAGTCGACAATGCTGTTTCACCATACAAATTTTCCAAGGGACAAGCTGCGTCGCAGAACCAATTAACCTTGTATCTTGAGGTGACGAAGTACATGTAAAACCATAATTATTCCCTATAAATGTGTTCATATTTTTTGGTGGATTCCTTGGAATATCTTATGGAAAAAATTGCTCCGGTTTTCGTACAATGGGTATTTTGTCTAACATTTTGGAATAATTACTTTTATTAATTTAATTAAATGAAGTTCACAGTTACAAAAATACATCAAAATAAATGAAACAGTGATTCTCAAAATGTGGTATGCTAGCCACTATTGGCACGGAGGCTCTATTTAGTGGTATGCTCAAGAAGTCTGTAAATATGTACTGTATATGTAGTGTCATTAGGCCCTTTCCACCAAAGGTTCAGGAACCTCTAGTTCCTAGATCTATAGGTTCTTGTAAGTGTGTGGTTTGTGTTTCCACCGCATTTCACAGTTCAGGGTACTTTATACATATCAGGCTCATGACGTATGGAGGAGTGGTTTGGTATATTTCTACACTGATACTATGTCAAAGAAACAACCAATATTAGGTTAGCGTTATTTTACTAAAAAAAGGTAAATGAAATTCAAAGCAATAACAAACAAACCGATATGACTCAGAAAATAAATTGTACAGAGTTGTTCATAAAAAGTCAGGCTTTTGTCCGCAATGTCCAACAGTCAGAAAGTCGTCGTCTCAGTAAATGATGAATTCATGAGGGTCAGGTGATTCCTTTTGGTCCATTTAAGCTGTAAATAACAATATATTAATAATTAATATCAGTGTTTATCTCATGCCGATGGCACAAACACATCGGCTGTAGCGTTAGCCTATTAGCATTAGCATTCTGTTCACTCGGGTTGAGGCTAATAACTACACAAATGGAGTGTCACTGACTACTTTTACAATATGTGCTAAAGTAAATAGTTAATATTTGATGTTATGTACTGTACCTTCGTTCCACTCGTGTGCTGCCTCTTTTTCCCCCCCACATGTATCCAACAAAGTCAGAGTAGTAAGCAGCTGAGGGCATGCCCTGAGAACGGTAGGTTGTGAGTTCAAACCCCAGCTGAGTCATACCAAAGACTATATAAATAGGGGCCCAAAACCTCCCTGCTTGGCACTCAGCATCAAGGATTGGAATTGGGGGTTAAATCCCCAAAAATGATTCCTGAGCGTGGTCACCGCTGCTGCTCATTGCTGCTGCTCACTGCTGCTGCTCACTGCTCCCCTCACCTCCCACGGGGTGGAATAAGGGGATGGGTCAAATGCAGAGGGTAATTTCACCACACCTAGTGTGTGTGTGACTATCAGCTTCGAGTCCGACTTCATACGTAAATATGTTTTAAAGAGTCTATCCACTTCTCATAGCTTATCGTATCAAAATGAAGTTTATATAAAATCATAAACAACAATAAACTGCATATAGTTTAAAGACTATGGCTGAGACAAAACACTGCAAGATAGTTCCACTGACCAGCGTTCTTCAGCACAAAGATGCCCCACAAAAGTTCCTGTAAGTCGAATGTGTTCTTCTTTCTTTACGTTGTCAACTTAGTTGTAATAGAAATACACAAGAAATGGGAAATAAACCAGTCGTCTAACATTCTGCAATGGCGGTGCTGTGTTCGAAAAATATGTTTTAGGAACGCCCCAACTATGTTCAACCAATCAGCATTCGACAGCACAGCCCGCCCCCGATAAAGTTCCGGGAACCGCCAAAAAGTCCCACCGAGCTGGCATGAACTCCGAAAAGTTCCTGAAGAACTAAATCTTGCGGGGTAGTTTTTGGTGGAAACACATGGGGGACTTTATTTACCTGGGTAAATGGCAAAGTTCCTGAAAATGTTTCTGCGGTTGATGATGATGTTTGTGCATTATGTGTGATGTTAAAATATTAAATATATTTCATCCATCCATCCATTTTCTACCGCTTGTCCCTTTAGATAGACAGACAACATTCACACTCACATTCACACACTAGGGCCAATTTAGTGTTGCCAATTAACCTATCCCCAGGTGCATGTCTGTTGAATAAAACCTCTGCCTTTTTTTTAAATTAATACTCAGGCCTAGTAAGCTACTGTATTTCAATGTTGGTCATTATGGTGGTACTTGGGGAGCCAAGTGTTTTCTGACGTGGTACTAGGTGAAAAAAGTTTGAGTACCACTGAAATAGAACATAAGACAAGGCACTATGTTGTACAAGCGGAAAGACTAACTTAAACCAAGGTAGCAATGATGAAAAACGGGACATAACATGGACTCCTGAGGGACGCCTAAACTGCTGAACTAGCTCTGCTATTAATGAATGTAGGAATGTTTATCACAATAACTTTTGATGCAATGCATTCAGAGTTCACTTAAATAACCCAACACGGGTCCATGCAACAGCAACACAAGTTAGTCCACAGGGAAACTGTCTGTGTTTCCCAACAGAAATACTACTCTGCAAGTATTTGTCACCTCCACTTGCCCAATGACGGTACACACACTCCACTCTGCACATAATCCTCTATATCAGATGTGATTGTTCAGCTCTTTGGCAAACACATCTAGTCATCTTTGCACTTCCAAGTGTGTGCTCCACAACAAGACAACGTCAGATAGTGGAACCTGCGTTTTTTGTGCAACTTCACCATGCGTGCTTCCACGAAAGACACAAACTCTGTACTCGCCTACGGAGCTTTTTAATGTCAGTGATCATCACGCTCTGACTACTTTTTTTTATTTCTCTGACCTTTAACAACCACACAAGCGTGACGTTTGAAAGTCTCTGAGGGCCAGACATTCTTATCTTTTCAAGGACAGAATGCTCACAGGCGGCCTTGTTATTAGTCACATGATTTAAATGATTGGCAATAAACTTTAATAAACTCACTGGATTTTGCCTGGATTATAAGAATACTTATTTTTTTGATCAAATAAAATTGACATGGTAAATAAATCATTCCTCTGTATTACATATATTATAATAGCAATGCAGGCCCTGCGATGAGGTGGCGACTTGTCCGGGGTGTATCCCGTCTTCCGCCCGAATGCAGCTGGGATAGGCTCCAGCACCCCCGCGATCCCAATAGGGACACGATGTAGAAAATGGATGGATGGATAATAGTAATGCAGCGTAAAGAGTACATTAAATGCTCTGATCAACGCATCTTTAATTAACTGCTGAGTTTCCTATGGTAGCCATGGCCGTTGTCTACAAACTTAAATAAACGCATGGCTCTTACTTGGGCCAAAAAACATCAGTATTAACAGCTGTGGCTGTAGGCAACTCCTGTTTTATTACTTAGTTGTATTTGAAGTATGACGATACAATGTTGCTACCCAGCTGTTGATGTGAACCTCATGCATGTTACACTTACTGTTGTTGACAATCAACTCAATGGTGTGATTAATGCTGACTCAGCAATTTGCTCCTTGCTGCTATTACAACATCGGTTTTGTTGCTGTCGTGTTTTACCATACATTTGCTCAAAAACAAACAGTCAAGATTTGCTGTTTTCCCATCCATTCAAAATCATTATTAAAGTAAAAAAAAAAATATTTTTGCATATAGTTTTTCACATTTAAAAAATAACAGTTTTTCCCCCAATTAGTCCAGTGCTCTCTGTACTAGTTTGGTAGATAAACGCCCCGCCTATTAAGCATTTAAGCTATCTGACTCTTCATAAATTGAAAAGCAATGGTGTCATAATGCTTCCAAAAAACACCCACTTCTAACCACTAATGGGCATATTTTCATGGTAACGGAGGTGTTGCTATGATGTGCTGTGATACATTAATGAGCAACAGGATAGCACTTTCCATTTCTTTCTTCTTGAGTACACTACTCAATAGGGCTACGCTACTGGCTTTTTATTTGTATTTTTATTTTATTTGTTATTGCTGATGCAGTGCAGATTCAATTTCAACATTATCCCAGAAGCCAACTCTTCTCTGAAAAGTATAATACATTTACCAGTTCTTCCCATTTAATCATCTCAATTGAACTACACTAAAATAGTTTACTACATTGAGCAACTCTTCCGACATATATATGTTAATTTAAATACACTAAAAAAGTAGACTACATTAACCAACTCTTTCCATTTTAACATCTCAATTTAACCACACTAAATTACTGTAGCAGCTGGGATAGGCTCCAGCAACCCCCGCGACCCTGGGAGGGACAAGCGGTAACAAATGGATGGATGGATGGATAAAATACTGTAGTATACTACCAACTCCTTTCATGTTGATATCTTATTTAACTATATTAAAATAGTATACTAAATTCATCACCTCTTTCCATGTAAACATCTAAAACATAACTAGACTAAATGTCTAATGTAGTGCATTTGCTGGCTCCAACAGATCCACTCCTGATGCCTGATTACCATCTACTGGTCATAAGCTGAAACTGAAACTGTACTTCATTTATTTATTTCAACTTAATTGTGTACAACAAATTATGTACTGATGATAAATTGCATACTGAAGTTAATATATATTACTTAACTTTGTATACTATGAGCTATATTAATCTTTATCTTATCTGTAAAGTTCATTCCATGTTGTGAAGTGATCAAATACGACAGTTTATTTGAATCTGTTAAATGACAAGCGGTAGAAAATGGATGGATGGATGGATAGGTATAGGTAAAGCCGGTATATAGGTATAATGATCATGGGTCAATTTGCAATACGACTTTTATTTTGACAACTGACTTGGACCGGAAATGAGGCTGTGTTTACAAACGGATTGTACTTCCGGTCAGTGAGAAGAATTCGGCAGAAGTCCCATTCCCCCCTTTTGTTTGCATGATTGTGTCTTATTTTTCGGAAAATGTGTCTAATACTGACAAACCAATTACTCGAGAATCGAAAAAAAAGTTGTGACTCGTGTCATTTTTGTTTTTTAGTTGCGTTAAAGTCAGTTGCTAGCCTGTTCGCTTGACATTAGCTGTGCCAACATTGCAGGATTTGGACAGGTGTGACATTTATTTGTAAACGTTCAAAATGTCGCGTTAAGTGTATATTTTTCTGGAGAGGCAGGCTATATATTTCACTGAATCATCGTGTAATTTAAAGCAACATGCCATTAGTCAGCTATTAAACGTAGCTTACCTTTCTGGAGTGTGTCATGCACCTGAGCCGCCTCCTGTTTGGACTTCTATCGACTTGCTGCAGAACTGCACACAAGCAATTAGCAGTCAATGTGCAATCAATTTGGTTTCCTTATCGTCACACAACACCAGAGGTAATCCATCTAGCAGATCTTAAATCCCTCAAGTGTTGTTTTAAAGAAGCTTTATTACAATGATGTTACCTTTTTCTCCTCTAGGCTTGTCTCTCTCTGGTCAGCTTAAACAAGATGGCGTCTGTCAGCATCTCCCATGATAGGCAGCCCTCGGCTGATGATAATAATAATAATGATGAAAAAAAGGAGGAAGGAAACGGTGGTTCTAAAGATGAAACTGGACTAGAAAGAGGTTCAGAAGAGAGTCAATGTCAGGTGAATACAGTTCTCACTGACACTGGAGCCGCCAATAAGACAAGTAAGTTGAAGGAAAGAACAACTAAGCACATTTAGAAAAAACATATGTATCTAGTGCTATGCATTGACGCCCTACTGAAGAAGTACGAGGAGGAAAGAGAGTGATGCCCTCAGCACAAAGCGATGGGAGAGAGGTGTATAGTCAGAGAGTGTTTGGGCCTGTGTGTGTGTATGTGTGTGTTTTGTCTCGTCTTGTCTTGTCTCATAGTAACAGTGGTACTATTGTATTGTTAGTGTACAGGAGCTTTTCTTGTTTTTGTTTGTATAGTATTGTTCTTGTATTATATTGTTTATGTTAAATGTGGAATGAGTGAGAGGGGTTGGGATATAAGCATCTGCTTCATCAAACCCCTTTTCAAGCCTTGCATAAATGTCTCTGCCAAAATGTAAAAAAAAATGTGTGTTGTTGTATTGTGCAGGTTTGGAATAAATACTTCAATTCAATTCAATTTGTCCCCAGTCACCAATCGTGAGTCGCGCAAGAAGAAGAGGAAGAGGGCGGGCAGCGGAGGACGAGTGGACAGCGAGGAAGACGCAGAGACAAAGAAGAAGAAGAAACCAAGCCAACGGCCTAACTACTTTGTCTCCATCCCCATAACCAATTCACAGGTAAACAGACAAAAACTTGTGCCTTATGTAGGGCTGGGCGATATGGGCGAAAATGTATATCTCCATATATTTTTACTTAAACTCGATATTCGATACATATCTCAATATATTTTCCGGTGAAAGTATACATATAAAGATACTCATTTTTGAGCGAGATTCACTGAAATTGAACTGAATGACAACTGTACTGTAAACAGTCAGTGGCACTTTTATTAACCCAGTTAGTCAAGATGGGTATTAACAGCACAGAAAATAAACTGTTTAAGTAGCACAGAATTACATAATGTAAATAAAATGATCTATCTATGATCTGCCTCACTTCGGAATACATTTTTGGCAGTATTTATCGTGCAAAATATGCCCGGCTTGGCAACTCGAGAACAGTTTTGGTAAACAACTAAAATTAATGTTTTATCCAGAGGCATACATTAGTCCAAATGTGGCCAAGTAGACGCATTGTGCGTTTCCTGGACGTCGTCTACATCGTTAAAAACAAATCTAAGGAAGATAATCCTTCTGCCATCTTCCACTAGTTTTTTTAATATATAAATCGCCCGCTTGAAAATTCCCTCTTCTCTTCTACGACTTTCTTGTCGTCATTCGGGATGTCTGTTGTGATTTCCCTTCCTGGTTCCATGACCCGCCCTATGTTGCCTCTGATTGGCCTAATCTCAACCAATCAACCAATTCACACACTAGGGCCAATTTAGTGTTGCCAATCAAACTATCCCCAGCCGCATGTCTTTGGAGGTGGGAGGAAACCAGAGTACCCAGAGGGAACCCACGCAGTCACAGGGAGAACATGCAAACTCTACACAGAAACACCCCAAAAACACACCTTCCTATTGTGAGGCACACGCACTAACCCTTGTTACACCGTGCTGCAAAATTATAACAATTATACCATCTATAGTCACCGTGGAGAGTTGGAGGGGGCACAAAATATTTTCTCCTTGCTAGGGTGTGCTGAACAGAAAATAATTGAGAAGCACTGTTCTAGAGCAAAGCAACAAACATGATCAAATATATCATCCGCCTCACTTGTTTGCTCGAATTCTGAGAAAAGATGCACTCAAACGCTTGCTTTTGAAGTTGCAACTTTTCATGACATCATGGACAGAAAACCCCCTTCCTTATGGACATTATACCACCTCTGACCCTTCCCTAGCTAAATGAGCCCGCCCCGTTCTTTTATCTGTCAGTCAGCTACGAGCGTAAGAGCTGTAAGTTTAAGTATTTGATTTAGCAAATATTTTAGCTTGCATGATGTTAAAATATGGCTCTGATGTTAGCATGTAGGCTCACATAGTTATGCTCGTACTTCTAATGTTTGTGTACGCTAGCCCCACTCCTCAGTGTTACATTGTTGTACAAGTCCGAAGATACATTCTACTGTATATGTCAAAAGTGATTGAAATACACAACAGCTCTACTTGGAGACACACACTTTTTCGTAGACAAACACAGCTCATTAGCAGAGGTGTGGACTCGAGTCACATGACTTGGACTCGAGTCAGACTCGAGTCATGAATTTGATGACTTTAGACTCGACTTGACAAAATGTAAAGAGACTTGCAACTCGACTTAGACTTTAACATAAATGGCTTGTGACTTCACTTGGACTTGAGCCTTTTGACTTGACATGACTTGCTACTTTCCCCAAAACCCAAAGATTAAAAAGTTATATGGGAGCGCTCCGTATCTTTCATTTTCTACGTCTGTGTCTATAAGCGTGTGTGCTGCTTGTCAGCTGGTGTGCTGTCAGTACAACAGCCAATCAAATTAGATCTACATTGTTTTCATCACACAGCTCTCATCCAATCAAATTGCAGGACAACCACCGAACATGAGTTGTCAAACAACGCGGCAGTGAGAAACAATTATGCCAAAGTTGGTTTCGTTCGGGTATAAAAACTACGACTTGGTCAACAAAAAACGAATTGCCGTATGCAAATCACGCTGTTCGAATATTACAGACGGAGACGCAACAACTTCCAACTTCGTTCGACATTTGAAGTTGCACAAAGAAGGGTAAGTTTTGAATGTAAGATAACGTTTATTGGCGAAGTAACATGACTTTTATTTGCTGTGTAGTTAAATCAGTGAGGCTGCAAACTCACTGCTAACGTTATAACCATAGACATCTTATAAGGGTACGCAGCATTGAGCGCTACTGCCTACTGGTGCAGACGAGACGCGGGGCCGCCATCTTGGAGTGGTGATCCGCTCCACTCAGTGCAATTCATTTGGCAGGTACAATGAACTGTCAGCGAATTTAATTAATCTTACCTCACTGAATACCACTGATTTTCACGCGTTTTTTTTGGTCATACGTGTAGCTATGATAACGGACACATGTTTTGCCGTTTTTATTATTCATAGTTTGCTTAACAGTAATAGAATATTCTTATACGCTATAAGTGACCAGACGTCCGAGATCAAAACTGGGAATATAATCCCAGAGAAGGGGGAAAAAAACGGTCAGCTATTTTTAAATTGAAGAAACAATATGATTAGGTTATATATACATGCGTATATCCAACATAAACAATGTATGAATACATTAGATATATATATATCTTAGGGACCTATAGACTGTATCTCTGTTGCTGCAGCAGCAGAAAGTTTATTCTGTCTTGACACTTTGTATTGATATTTTGTATTACATTCTTCCCTTAAATGATCATGTTTACAGTGATTGTTTTATATGTATTTTTTATGTATGTCGCTTTGGATAAAAGCGTCTGCCAAATACTTAAACATAAACATATATAAACACCTGAAAGTCTTTATATCAGCTAAAACCACCAATCTGTTTCACTGGATTCAGAATAAAAGCAAATGCTGTCTTACCCAACAATGTTAGTATTTGAATATTGTTACTTGAAGACTTATTCCTGGTTACAATTAAACTGTTAAGAAAGTATTGTCTTATATTTTGCCTAAAATGAGAATGCATCATAATCAGTGGCGGCTGGTGAATTTTGTTTTAGGTGGGGCTGGAAGTTTGTAAACCAAACCCCTGTAGGGGCGTCATCCTCCCCCAGAAGATTTATTTGTGATTTTCACATACAAATATTGAAGATCTTTGCTCCTTCTCAACTCTGTGGTTATATTATTTTCATAAAATACAACCAATAGTACGTTAATGTTTGTTTTTGCAAATGTGTTTATTCTGTAAAGGAATGAGTTAAATGTTTAAAATTGTTTAAACTATTAAAATGACTGGTTAATAGTGCTATTATGAATTGCAATGTCAGCACTATTATTTTTCCTGCAATTTCAAATGCACTTGTTTTAATAAATAAATACAGCGTTTTAAAAGCATACACAATCTGTGTAAAAATATTAGTCTGTGGTTAAACGGACTTGAAAGGACTCGAAACTCAAAATGCAGGACTTGGGACTTGACTTGAGACTTTCTAGTCTTGACTTTGGACTTGACTCGGGACTTGACTCGAGACTTGAGGGCAAAGACTTGAGACTTACTTGTGACTTGCAAAGCAATGACTTGGTCCCACCTCTGCTCATTAGTATTAAAGCTACATATATGTAAAACGGTGTGTTTCCTGTTGAGATTACTAAAATAACTTTTAAACTGTCTAAATTCCAGCATCAAGGCTAACGCACTATTGTGTCACCTATGCATACTTGCCAACCTTGAGACCTCCAATATCGGGAGGTGGGGGGGAGGGGGGCTTGGTCGGGGTTGGGGGGGCATGGTTGGGGGCGTGGGGCGTGGTTATTTACAGCTAGAATTCACCAACTCGAGTATTTCATATATATATATATATATATATATATATATATATATATATATATATATATATATATATATATATATATACTGTATATATTTATTTATTTATTTTATTTACATAAAAGAAATACTTGAATTTCAGTGTTCCGGTGGCTAACCATTAGATGGCAGTATTGTCCTGTTTAACTTCTCCGTTCATGAATGAGTATATCATTTCGGACACCGTGTTCAATGGAGAAGTCTGTTCTACATATTTACAGGCAACATACACCTTCCCCTTCGAACTGTCCTGGATGAACTGAAATTCTTGTTTCCATTCGTTTGAATTCGTTAGGCAAGCTGTTTATATTGCGTGAGAACAGGCTGTCCCCACTCAGTCTCAGGTCCGCATTGAGCTGGAGGGGGCGTGGCCTCCAGCTCCGGCTGAATACCAGGAGTTTGTCGGGAGAAAATCTCTGCCGGGAGGTTGTCGGGAGAGGCGCTGAATACCGGGATTCTCCCGCTAAAAACGGGAGGGTTGGCAAGTATGCACCTATGAGACGCATTTGAATTTAGGACTACAACTAACGATTATTTTAATAGTCGATTAGTCAACAAACAATTATCTTAATGATTAGTCGGATAATAAAGCGTACACATATTTAATGGCTCTAATTTTTCATCGACTTCTAAATGCAGCTTACGTTATTTTAGGCATGTTCTTACTTACCACAAAGATGACTAATTCATTCATGCATATGTATTTTTACTGTAACTGTGCCGCTTATTCAGCTGTTACAAAAATTAGAATGACTATTAAAATGTTGTCCATTTACAAAAAACAAAAGGCACATTTCTAAAAAAACTAAACAATTGACCTTTTTTATGTATTAAAACAGTTAAAATAGCAGCAATAAAAACAAACAACAACAGTGTTTCCCCCAGAAAATGTGTTAGTCAAGGTGGTGTCTCTCCGGGACAGGCGGACAGACGAGGAAGGGTGGGTTTAAGGAACAGTGTAACTCGGCCTGTCGCCATCATGTCTCCACCTCATCGCTGCCCCCACAGCCAGGGGGGGCAATAGACTACAGACTGTGGTGAAGTAGGCTGTATTCGTCGCGTGAAGAAGCCTACAATTTTGGGCTGTGTTTTCCGCTCCATTTGCTGAATGGCGATATATGATACATATCGCGATATATTTTCCGTAAAGTAAAAGCAAAACACAAAACAGTCCTACTTACCTGAGATACTAAGTATGTCATTATTATGACTTTGTAAGTCAATATTTTGACTTAGTAATTTACTAAGTCAAAATAATGACAAAATAATGACTTACTAAGTCAAAATAATGACAAAATAATGACTTACTAAGTCAAAATAATTACAAAATAATGACTTACTAAGTCAAATTAATGACTTACTGTAAGTAAGCGTTTCAAAAAAAGTTAAAAGTGGGGCCACATGCTGACATATTCTCAACTCATCATGCTTAATTTATTACAGCATTTGGGAAGCCTGTAGTTGATTTTTATTATGTAAATGATTATATTTTTTATCAACATGTGATAGCAGGGACCCTGTCATTCAAAACTAGGCTGGTAAATTACTAATGATTTATGTAACCATAGCTGAAAAAATAGTACAATTGCAATAGGAGAGACTATTCATCCCTGAACACCATGGAGTTCATGTAGGCTTTATGATGCAGTTACATTATTATATAAACTATCAGAGACAGCTTCAGGAAACTCTTCATTTAACATAATGTCGTTTTTTGCTGCTTCAACACAGCTCAATCAACACAGAAAAAGGTAAAGTGAAATAACTTAGTTGTTAACTGTAGGTCAATAATGCTTGTCTTTCTCTCAGACAGACAGGGCTTTGCTGTCCGTTTCATGTGGGGCACACACATGCGCACACGCACACACACATATACGCACCTACGCACACACACACACCGCACAGTGAGCTAACGTTACGCTAAAGGCTAATTAGCCTTCACCTCAAGGACTGCGAGCGAGCTGAGCTGCCGTTTATGTTTCTAGAACGTCAACGGGCTCATAGTGATGTTACTAGCAGTTGAGTTGGAGAGGACTGGGAGGTGTTTATTATAATTTGGGGCGAGTCCGCTGCCTTATGCTTACCTGCTAAACACCTTTCTGCTCACCCCACCGTGAGCAATGACTCCATGCGCTCCGAATACGCACTGCTGATTGGCTGTTACCGCGCTGCGTGTAACCAATCAGATGGTTCTGTGGGTGGGACAATGCTGGAGTGCACCAGCAGCACATCAGAGAGACATACTGACAGGGCGTGTTAAGACGTTAGTTTAGGCGGTGGCTCTTTGTTGTTAAGGCGGCCGCCTTAACAAAAAAGCGCTGCGGGAAACCCTGAACAAAACACAAAATCTAACTTTTTCATAAAGAAAAGAAGCATTTTGGTATGATGTTTAAAAAGCTGCACACTGGTATATTGACTATTGATTAACTCCTGGCAGTTTTAGCACTCTAATAGACTCAATGTGTAGAATTGTATCTTTGGTTAATTCTCCAAATGTTGGCTATTTAATAGATTATACCGTATTTTCCAGACTATAAGGCGCATTAAAATCATTTTTTTTCTCAAAAGTCGACAGTGCGCCTTATAACCCAGTGCGCCTAATGTTTGGAAAAATTCTGGTTTTGCTTACCGACCTCGAAGCTATTTTATTTGGTACATGGTGAAATGATAAGTGTGACCAGTAGATGGCAGTCAAACATAAGAGATACATGTAGACTGCAATATAATGGCAGTCACACACAAGAGATATGTGTAGACTGCAATATGACTCAAGTAAACAACACCAACATTTTATATGTTCCATTGAAAATATAGCGCATTACACACGGCGCTCAAAAATGTATAAAACAATGTTTTAGTACGACTTTGGTAAGCTATGAAGCCGCGTCGCTTGATGGATTGTACTGTGCTTCAACATACGATTATTATTATGGTGTGTGTATAAGGTAAGAGATATTATCTGGTGTTTTGTTTCGCAATATTATGCAAAAGCAACTTTTCTTACCTTCTGGTACCTGCCGATCTGTATTTGGGATCTGCATAAGTCCTGTAAAATTGCGTGCGTCTGCTTTTGTAGTCCGTGGCGACACCGTAGTCGATAAGCTTCTACTTTTTCTCTATCTTCTTGTTATGGGACATTCATCCTCCGTTGTTGCCATTTGTAATATAAATAGTGTAAAGTTCTTACTTATATCTGCCATGAAAGCGCTAAAAACTGCCGGTGTAGTGAGTTTACATTATTCACCCATGGAACTTTAGTTATCAGAGAGTTCCGGTCGGACGTTTTTTCACGGGACAAATTTCCGGCAAAGGAGGAGATGCTGTTCCGTTATTGATTTAAGTGACGTCTGAATGTCAATAAAACAGTTGAAGGTGAGCCACGTAAATAAGACCGCCCACAAAACGGCGCATCCTGAAGCGACTGTCAGAAAGCGGCTTGAAGATGATCTGTAAAACATAATCTATGCAACATTTTGATTAAAGAACCACCATTACATGTTATGTAGACCACAAGGAAGTGTTTTCAATTTAGAAAAAAATAAAATAATATGACTCCTTTAATGCGCCCTATAATCCGGTGCGCCTTATATATGAAAAAATATAGAAAATAGACCATTCATCCGGAGTGCGCATTATAATCCGGTGCGCCCTATGATCCGGAAAATATGGTATGTTTAATATTATGATAACTCTGCATTTGTGCCTGTCTGTCTGTGTGTCTGTGCATGCGCGTTTGTTATTGTGCCCTTTTTTATGGCATTGACGCTGCTTTAAAAAGTACTGGAATTGTTTTGGCAAAGTTTGGCTGACTGACTTTGGCTAAAATGATAGTTGAAGTTCTCACACTTTATATGTTATCACTTGCGATAATTTTTCAGAGTGGCGGTGCTGACCCGCTTACGCCTGGAAAAACATGAGTAATGACGTCACGACTATTGTCGACAAATATAATTGTCGCGACAAATTTTATTGTCGTCATTTGTCGACAATGTCGACTAATCGTTGAATGTGTTAATGTTGTCTTTTGACAGATAAGCACAGCAGTGTCTCAGGTCCAAGAGGCGTTGCTGGAGCAGGAGCCCCGTCTGGCCAAAGCCATGATCCCCGTCCCCACTCTGCACATCACACTTCTAGTCACTCATCTGGCTGACCAAGAGCAAGTGGACTTGTGAGTGGACACATGTGTTTTTAGCGTGCATTATTAGTAGGACAAATTTTTAAGTAAAATCTGATTTGTTAGATTTTGCCCAGATTTGTGACTTTTTCCATCTCAAACAAAAAGGCTAAAACACTCAGAAAAACAAATAAACACAGTAGAGATTGGATGATTTAATGAGATCCTCTGGGTCGTCTTCGGCTCTGGTGCAGCACTGAGAAGACAATCAAACTTGACTATCTCAAGGTCCTTTTTTTATTGTCACTCTCGCATTAAAACATGAACAAATTGAAGTTCTCAGGTCCCAGCGAACAACATATATACAAAGACAGGAAAGATGAATATTAAATAGCAGCATTATACACAGTAAAAGACTAAAGATAAAAAGTCAAATATAAGATTTTCAGCTATAGTGTATGGTGCTCTCTTATTAATCTGACAACTGCAGGGGAAGCTATACTTGGGCCTGGTGGTTGTAGCTCTAATGCTCTGTAGACGTCTTTCTGAAGGCAGGGGGTATCCGTTAAAGTGCTGGGTGGGTTGGATCCCTCATAATACTGGAAGCCCTACTCCTGCACCAGCTGATGTAAAGGTTGTTGATAGCTGGCCGGTTGCACCCAATAATCTTTTGTGCCATCTTTCCATTTTCCATTTTACTTAACCTGGACACTCTTTTGTAAGAGTGACCAGGCCAAGAGGGCAGCAAAACAGGTTTCATAAATATATACAGGTAGAACAACAGCAAAAATAGGACAATAAACATAAAAACACGCAATAGGTAAAAAATAAAATGTGTCAATAAAAACAATTTAAAATTAAGTAGTGCCCAATACAAACAGTGTCTCAATCCTTCAAAATAGATTGAAATTTCCTCAAAGTGATCAGTTCAGGTAACCTCAGATCCTTTTGTAATTCATTCTATGACCACGGAGCAGCAAATCTGAATTATTTTTTACAGAGACTTGTGTTGGCTCTAGGAACCATCACGCCATTTATGTCCTGTGACCTTAAACTGTAGCGACTGGACTCTCTACACATAAAATAACATAAATGAGTGGGAACCAGACCAATAAGTAATTTATATATAAAAATCCTCCATCGAGAAAATCTGCGTACCGACAAAGATGGACAGTTTGCCGTTGCAGACAAAGTGCAATGGTGGACAAAGTTGCCACAACCAGTAATAAAACATAAGGCACAGATATACAGTATACAGTTTTTTCAAATAAGTGTTGGGTGCATTCATACATTTTAGCCAAGGCATAAAAGTGGTCAGAAACAAGTGTTTCCTAACTTGTAGGGAAAAACAAGACTTGTTTCTAAAGAAAAAAAAAAAAATATATATATATATATATTTTAAGTTTAGCTAAAGTGTTTCTATGTGTGATTTAAAAAACAATTTTCATCAGTAACAATCTCCAAGTACTTACATGTTGTGATCATTTCAAGTTCAACCTTATGAGAAGTTGATTTTTTAAATGTTCAATGGCAGTCGTTTGCCATTTGAAAATTACATTACCTTAGATTTCTATGCATTTAGCACAAGTTTAAGCTGAGGCAACTGGGCCTGAACAACATCAAAAACAGACCAAAAGCGCCTTATTGCAGTGAAACTTGCCAAGGGACATGTGACCAAATATTAACATTGCTGTTTGTATACTTTTGATTCAGCAGATTTGGTCACATTTTCAGTAGACCCATAATAAATTCATAAAAGAACCAAACTTCATGAATGTTTTTTGTGACCAATAAGTATGTGCTCCAATCACTCTATCACAAAAAATATAAGAATTGTAGAAATTATTAGAAACTCAAGACAGCCATGACATTATGTTCTTTACAATTTGATGCCTGCAACATGTTTCAAAAAAGCTGGCACAAGAGGCAAAAAAGAAAGTTGAGGAATGCTCATCAAACACTCATTTGGAACATCCCACAGGTGAACAGGCTAATTGAGAACAGGTGGGTCAGATGATTGGGTATAAAAGCAGCTTCCATGAAATGCTCAGTCATTCACAAACAAGGATGGGGCGAAGGTCACTACTTTGTGAACAAATCCCTGAGCAAATTGTCGAACAGTTTAAGAGCAACATTTCTCATCGAGCTATTGCAAGGAATTTAGGGATTTCACCATCTACGGTCCGTAATATCATCAAAAGATTCAGAGAATCTGGAGAAAATCACTTCACATAAGCAGCAAGGCTGAAAACCCACCTTGAATGCCCGTGACCTTCGATCCCTCAGGCGGTACTGCATCAAAAACCGACATCAGTGTGTAAAGAATATCCCCACATGGGCTGAGGAACACGTCAGAAAACCACTGTCGGTAACTACAATTTGTTGCTACCTCTGTAAGTGCAAGTTAAAACTCTACTATGCAAAGCGAAAACCATTTATCAACAACACCCAGAAACGCCGCCGGCTTCGCTAGGCCCAAGCTCATCTAAGATAGACTGATGCAAAGTGGAAAAGTGTTCTGTGGTCAGACGAGTCCACATTTCAAATTGTTTTTGGTAACTGTGGACGTCCTATCCTACGGACCAAAGAGGAAAAGAACCAACCGTACTGTTATAAAATAGGCGCAAAGTTCAAAAGCGAGCATCTGTGATGGCATCATCATCATCAGCCGTTGACAGTCCACTGCTGGACGAAAGCCTCAGCATGTTTCTGCCATAGTGAACGATCTCTAGCTGCTCCCTGCCACTGCACTGTTCCCCAATATTTGTCTATTTCATCTCGCCATCTCACTCTTTGTCTTCCTCTATTTCTGCTCCCATCCATGGGTCTCCATGATGTCATTAGGGAAGTCCATCTATTATCTGTTGTGATGGCATGGGGGTGTATTAATGCCCAAGGCATGGGTAACTTACACATCTGTGAAGGCACCATTAATGCTGAAAGGTACATACAGGTTTTGGAGCAACATATGTTGCCATCCAAGCAACGTCTTTTTCAGCAAGACAATGCCAAGCCACATTCTGTATGTGTTACAACAGCGTGGCCTTGTAGTAAGAGAGTGCGGGTACTAGACTGGCCTGCCTGTAGTCCAGACCTGTCTCCAATTGAAAATGTGTGGCGCATAATGAAGCGTAAAATACGACAACGGAGATCCCGGACTGTTGAACAACTTAAGCTGTACATCAAGCAAGAATGGGAAAGAATTCCACCTGAAAAGGTTCAAAAATTGGTCTCCTCAGTTCCCAAACGAGTGTTGTTAAAAGGAACGGCAATGTAACACAGTGTTAAAAATGCCTCTGTGCCAACTTTTTTTGCAATGTGTTGCTGCCATTAAATTCAAAGTTAATGATTATTTGCAAAAAAAAAATTAGTTTCTCTGTTCCAACCTTTGCAATTGAATATACTGTAAGTTGAAAAGGGTTTGCATATCATTGTATTCTGTTTTTATTTATGATTTACACAACGTGCCAACTTCACTTGTTTTGGGTTTTGTATATATATATATATATATATATATATATATATATATATATATATATATATATATATATATATATATGTATATGTATATATATGTATGTATGTATGTGTGTGTATATATATATATATATATATATATATATATATATATATATATATATATATATATATATATATATATATATATATATATATATATATATATATATATATATATATATATACAGTACCATCCATTTTCAACCGCTTGTACCTTTTGGGGTCGCGGGGGGTGCTGGAGCCTATCTCAGCTGCATTCGGGCGGAAGGCGGGGTACACCCTGGACAAGTCGCCACCTCATCACAGGGCCAACACAGATAGACCAACAACATTCACACACTAGGGCCAATTATATATAGAAACCCCGTTTCCATATGAATTGGGAAATTGTGTTAGATGTAAATATAAACGGAATATAATGATTTGCAAATCCTTTTCAACCCATATTCAATTGAATGCACTACAAAGACAAGATATTTGATGTTCAAACTCATAAACGTTATTTTTTTTTTGCAAATAATAATTAACTTAGAATTTCATGGCTGCAACACGTGCCAAAGTAGTTGGGAAAGGGCATGTTCACCACTGTGTTACATCACCTTTTCTTTTAACAACACTCAATAAACGATTAGGAACTGAGGAAACTAATTGTTGAAGCTTTGAAAGTGGAATTCTTTCCCATTCTTGTTTTATGTAGAGATTCAGTCGTTCAACAGTCCGGGGTCTCCGCTGTCGTATTTTACGCTTCATAATGCGCCACACATTTTCGATGGGAGACAGGTCTGGACAGCAGGCGGGCCAGGAAAGTACCCGCACTCTTTTTTTACGAAGCCACGCTGTTGTAACACGTGCTGAATGTGGCTTGGCGTTGTCTTGCTGAAATAAGCAGGGGCGTCCATGAAAAAGACGGCGCTGAGATGGCAGCATATGTTGTTCCAAAACCTGTATGTACCTTACAGCATTAATGGTGCTTTCACAGATGTGTAAGTTATCCATGCCTTGGGCACTAATGCACCCCCATACCATCACAGATGCTGGCTTTTCAACTTTGCGTCAATAACAGTCTGGATGGTTCGCTTCCCCTTTGGTCCGGATGACACAATGTCGAATATTTCCAAAAACAATTTGAAATGTGGACTCGTCAGACCACAGAACACTTTTCCACTTTGCATGAGTCCATCTTAGATGATCTCGGGCCCAGAGAAGCCGGCTGCGGTTCTGGATGTTGTTGATAAATGGCTTTTGCTTTGCATAGTAGAGCTTTAACTTGCACTTACAGATGTAGCGACGAACTGTATTTAGTGACAGTGGTTTTCTGAAGTGTTCCTGAGCCCATGTGGTGATATCCTTTAGAGATTGATGTCGGTTTTTGATACAGTGCCGTCTGAAGTATCGAAGGTCACGGTCAATCAATGTTGGTTTCCGGCCATGCCGCTTACGTGGAGTGTATTCTCCAGATTCCCTGAACCTTTTGATGATATTATGGACCGTAGATGTTGAAATCCCTAAATTTCTTGCAATTGCAATTTGAGAAACATTGTTCTTAAACTGTTTGACTATTTGCTCACGCAGTTGTGGACAAAGGGGTGTACCTCGCCCCATCCTTTCTTGTGAAAGACTGAGCATTTTTTAGGAAACTGTTTTTATACCCAATCATGGCACCCACCTGTTCCCAATTAGCCTGCACACCTGTGGGATGTTCCAAATAAGTGTATGATGAGCATTCCTCAACTTTATCAGTATTTATTGCCACCTTTCCCAACTTCTTTGTCACGTGTTGCTGGCATCAAATTCTAAAGTTAATGATTATTTGCACAAAAAAAAAAAGTTTATCAGTTTGAACATCAAAAATGTTGTCTTTGTAGCATATTCAACTGAATATGGGTTGAAAATGATTTGCAAATCATTGTATTCCGTTTATATTTACATCTAACACAATTTCCCAACTCATATGGATTTGTATGTAAAGGGACAAGCGGTAGAAAATGGATGGATGGATATATGTGTATATGTATGTATATATATATATATATATATATATATATATATATATATATATATATATATATATATATATATATATATATATATATATATATATATATAATATGTATTTGTGTATATATATATGTGTGTATATATATATATGTGTATATATATATATATATATATATATTTGTATATATATATATATATATATATATATATATATATATATATATATATATATATATATATATATATATATATATATATATATATATATATATATATATATATATATATACTACCGTATAGTATACTACCGTTCAAAAGTTTGGGGTCACATTGAAATGTCTTTATTTTTGAAGGAAAAGCACTGTACTTTTCAATGAAGATAACTTTAAACTAGTCTTAACTTTAAAGAAATACACTCTATACATTGCTAATGTGGTAAATGACTATTCTAGCTGCAAATGTCTGGTTTTTGGTGCAATATCTACATAGGTGTATAGAGGCCCATTTCCAGCAACTATCACTCCAGTGTTCTAATGGTACAATGTGTTTGCTCATTGGCTCAGAAGGCTAATTGATGATTAGAAAACCCTTGTGCAATCATGTTCACACATCTGAAAACAGTTTAGCTCGTTACAGAAGCTACAAAACTGACCTTCCTTTGAGCAGATTGAGTTTCTGGAGCATCACATTTGTGGGGTCAATTAAACGCTCAAAATGGCCAGAAAAAGAGAACTTTCATCTGAAACCCGACAGTCTATTCTTGTTCTTAGAAATTAAGGCTATTCCACAAAATTTTTTGGGTGACCCCAAACTTTTGAACGGTAGTGTATGTACA
>NC_084734.1:18280591-18415591 GCF_033978785.1 Entelurus aequoreus
TATATATATATATATATATATATAATTAACCTCACCGCACGCCACTGATATATATATATATATATATATATATATATATATATATATATATATATATATATATATATATATATATATATATATATATATATATATATATATATATATGTATATATATGTGTATATACATATATATATATATATATATATATATATATATATATAAATATATATATATATATATATATATATATATACACACATATATATATTCCTTGCGCACTAATTGACTGAAAGAGTGCGCACTTGATGTCACATTATCGATGGAAAAATGCATTTTTAGACGATATGATTTGCCTGAGCGGCTAGGAGCCACCGAGAGTAACAGGCGGTAGAAAATGCATTAGAAAAGACAAATAAAAATAAAAAAATTATAATAAAAAAATAATAATTGTATTCATTTTTTTTTTTAAACTTGGAACTTCCCACAGGCCTGATTTTGGAAGCTGGCGGGCCGGATCCGTAGTTTGGGCACTCCTATTTTACATTAAGGACAGGGCATGATATGCTGTGCTGTGAGCAGATTTGAAGTCTACAGCCAAGATGTCAACTTAATGAGAAGCAGAATTTGGATCATGCAAGCTTGTCTTCTGCTCTTTTGGGAAGAATCGCGTTTTGACCATTTTCTCCAACTATCCCAGCAAGTTCCTCCTCTTGTTTGCCTTTCAGTTAACAACTACCTCTCTCGCTTTCTGGCTCATCATGTTCTCTCTCACCTTGCTGCACGGCTGTGATCCTCTAGCTTCTCTGCCACTATTCTCTTCTCCCCACATTATGTCTGTTTTGTTATCCAAGACAAGAGACTCCAACAAGAACAGGGTGAGGACGTGCTGCTTCACTGGGAGACAATGTTACAGTAAAACATGTGGAATTACACAAAAAATTGCTTGTAAAAACAGCAATGCAGCATCAGTAGAAAGCAGAAAGTGTAACGTGCATCCAGTCCGGAGTGCCACACATAACACAATAAAACATTAACACAGTCTCACACAAATATTATATACAAGTGAGAAAAAATGTGTGTGATAAACTTCCAATGCCTCCTTTCTCCTGTGGAATTTTCTACTCACTCGCCCAATCAAGGGAGGCATCCCACATCTCTCTTAACGAGCCAATTAAATTAGTTAGGGTACAAAGAGAGACCTCAGGTCATGTCTTGCCTTGTTTTATTTGATGCGTTAAAAGCTCTGTGTGATATTTATAGACAAGATACAATTTATGTTCTTACTGCTGCTATGAACTGTAACAAAATACCATAGGATCGTCTTTGTTAATTTAAACTAGGGCTGTCAAAGTTAACGCCTTAATGCATGTGAGTAATAAAAATAAATGACTGTTATCAAATATATGAGTGAAGATTAATCATATCTGGGTTGAGGCTTAACCCGGAAGATGTTCGCATTGGTACACGGTCTCTGATCACGATGAGAAACAGCCAATATTGCTTCAAAACAGAACTTTCGATAAAATTGAGGTAACTTGTTGGTATTGCGGCAACAAATGTTCTTTTTGGCACACATCAACTTTCAAATATCATGTTAAACACATACTCAAGGATGGCACCGATAGCATGAATGCTACATCAACAACAGGCAGAGGAGAACGCTACCCTGACGGTTTACCTGTGTCAATGTTGTCAACAAAAGCACCATAGTCATTAGGGGAACTGCATTTTTTATTTTGCCTATCGTTCACAGTCATTATGAAAGACATGACGACGGATACAATTTTTTCAATGCATTCTAAGTATTAAATAAATACTATCAAAAGTCAGCTTACAATGGAGCGTATGGGAGCCTCTCCATTCTGCCTATAAAGCCCTTAAAAAACATCCAAACACCTCCTTAAGGTTTTATTTACATGATGTAAGTATATATGTAATGTAGTAACGGACCAAGTCCTGCAAGAAGATGTCATTCATATCACCACAGTAACAGTAACAATAACTTGGAAAGGCACAATAACAACAAACATAAACCAACTGTACTACACAAACAAGAGCATCAAGTTGCATACACTGGCTGAATATGAATGTATTTTGCTTACTAGAGAACATTGGACATCTGTAAGTACTGTAATCACAAGGAGCTGGGGTCACATTGTACAAAAAAGACATTACATCTGAAAAGGTAAACAAGCTTGTTTGTTTAAACATTTGGTTAAACTAAAGAAGAGTAAATGCAGATTTAAATGGTGCACTATGTAAAATTGTTTATAAGTGTTTATTATATAATCAATTACCGTATTTTTCGGATTATAAATCGCTTCGGAGTATATGTCGCCCCAGCCGAAAATGCATAATAAAGAAGGAAAAAAACATATATACGTATAAGTATAGTATAAATCGCATTTTTGGGGGAAATTTATTTGATAAAATCCAACACCAAGAATAGACATTTGAAAGGCAATTTAAAATAAATAAAGAATAGTGAACAACAGGCTGAATAAGTATAAGTTATATGACGCATCAATAACCAACTGAGAACGTGCCTGGTATGTTAGCGTAACATATTATGGTAAGAGTCATTCAAATAACTATAACATATAGAACATGCTATACGTTTACCAAACAATCTGTCACTCCTGATCGCTAAATCCGATGAAATCTTCTTCCTCGTTGTAGCTCCATGTATGCGCCGCTTCCTTTCTTTCTGCTGCTCGATCGCCGTTTTCTGCTGCATATTTCACTACGTCCATCTTGTAATCTGCAGTATATGATTTCCTTTTTGGTGCCATTTTTTGTTCAGCCCTTCTCAGTTTTTATAAGTTACCGCCAATGTAGAAATTATCCATTTTAATAGCTACGGACATAGTAGCAGTTAGCATCCCATGACCCACAATGCACTTCTGCCATGACCCGCCCCCGCCAAATTGTTATTGGTTGACGTGTGTGTGAGGATTGCTGACATTTGCTTCGCCTCTTACGCGAATGAGATAAATAATATTATTTGATATTTTACGGTAATGTGTTAATAATTTCACACATAAGTTGCTCCGGAGTATATGTCGCATCCCCGGCCAAACTATGAAAAAAACTGCGATTTATAATCCGAAAAATACGGTAGTAACTGTACCTTGTTTGTAATATTATTGCAAAAACTTTCAAAATGTGCACTTAATTCTTACTATACCTACTCTCACCAAGTTTACAACAAATCAGTGACTTGCAGGTTTAGTAAAACATTTAAAATACGTTACTGTATAACATTCTGACTACCAAATTGCATTTGTTTCCAAATATTGGGGTATTTTAAGCAAATTTTATTTACGCAAGCAAATAATAGCCTGTGATTAATCATGATTAACCACAGTTCAAGAGTATGATTAATCTGATTAAAAAAATAATTACTTGACAGCCCTAATTTAAACACATGAGCAGATTGACACAAGTAGCAAAAATGTCAACCAATACTAAGGTGATGGGATCCATATTTCCGTTCACTTTAAGTGTTTTTTGTTTTTTTAATACCAGTTTTTATTTATTTCTACATTGTAATATTGTTTACAAATAAAAGGTCACCTGTTATAATGTTTCACTATTACAGTAACTTTACTGTCAAACTACTTTTCGTATACATTTTCAAAAATGTTCTACACAATTTCGTCCCAGTTTTCCTATACATTACAGTTTTCGTGCGACCAAGCATCGCGTATAGCAAGTAGTCTATTTTCCGCATGTCATTTTGCGGAATTGAGCCCCCAAACAAAGAATCTCATTTGTTGGTGACTCAGTCTGTTTGTTTCTCGTTAAGTACTGGAAGCATCATCCAGCGCCTTCACCCAAAACGTTCATCCGAAACGTTGTGTAATACTCTGTTTTTGAGCTCTTTCAAATAACCCACCACCAGTGTTAATTTTGACAGCAGTTTTTAATTTAGGTTTAGTTACAGCTATCTTAATGCTAATTTACTTATTATTTCTTAAGGTAAAAATTGTGTCGCTTTTTGTGCATTTCGGTTTTTGTAATTATTAATGAAAATCAAGGTTTTACTGTATTTTGTGCAATCATATTTACCGGTGATAAGGGACAAACTGTAATATGTTGTTGATACTGTTACATTACGTTATAGTATTCTATTTTATTATTGTTAAATTTTTTGTTGATATTGTAACATTACGTTGTATTATATATTATACTTCTATATTGTTACATTGTTTGTTGATTTGCTTGCCTAAAATCTTTGTTCTGTTTTTATCGTACTCATGACCAACAAATTAAAAGACACAATCATTCACAACGGATGTGATGTGGCCCTGCACCCTCATTTGTCTTATGTCAGTTAAGATATACTTCGCCCTTCTGCGTCCCTACACAGGAAAATAGTTTTGGATGACTGTTCAGGCACACATGCACACAAAAAGAAACAGACTTCAGAGTTTACATTTAACACGCACTCTGCCAAGTCGTGTCGTCTGACGAGTGAAACAAATGCAACATTCCCTATGCGCTGGTCAAACTGATGCATATTTCATCTGACGCCACATGAATTATACATCGAACAGCCTACACTACATTGTGCAAGTGTGTGACAGAATGGCAGGAAAATATATTTTTGTTCTTGATGGAAGTGCTAGTTGTAGTTATATTTATAGAATATCTCCAATAATCATTTCTTTTGCGCCAACATTCAGTTCATGCGTCCTATTAGTCTGTGCATGTATCATCATGGCATCTCTCCATTACACGCCTCTCTGCATTTTGCCCATTCAAGCCCTGAAGGTATGACTTCAAAGCCTCCGTTTCACCGCCCTATACCCACACTTCCGCTGCATTGTCCTCCATGGCATCACTACAAAGCCTCTCCAGGACGTGTAATGAATGGCAGCATTAGTGACACCGTGACCTGTTTAATCCTAAATGTATTCTAAAAGGGATCATTAGTGAGAGTACTTTTGAAGTTGTATTCACTGGCAGCATTTCAAAATGGAAGTCAACAATATTTGGAGGGATTAGAGCAGGGGTCACCAATGCGGTGCCCGCGGGCACCAGGTAGCCCGTAAGGACCAGATGAGTCGCCCGCTGGCCTGTTCTAAAAATAGCTCAAATAGCAGCACTGTAGCGGCGAACAGCTGTCTCGTCAGCTGATGCGCGAGCGCTTAACTGCGGCTGCTTGGCAACAAGCCAAACCCCACTTAATAAAATTATATTTTATTTTAGAGCACTTCCACATCCCTATTCACCTAGGCAACCCCAGGAAATGTATATAATTCGGCATTATTATCAGTTTACGTTCACGCGCAGGTATAACGCGGCGCACTCCCGTCTCGTCTGCTGGTGCGCGAGCCCGGTAATTAGACAGCTGTGTCAAATCAAGGAGTACAAAAGACGCCAGCGCAGAGTGGAGAAAGGTTTGGTTCATTACAGATAACACAGAGTTGTGCCAAAAGTGTACCAAAACCAAAAGCTGAACAGACAGCCGGTAAGATTGCACTTTATTTCTCTTCTCTGGTGAGATGGGGGGGGGGGGGGGGGGGTTGTGTGCATGTAGCGTGCTTAGTCTTGAGGCTAAATACACATGGTGTTTTGTGTAACTGTTGTTTAGTAAGGAAGTGTTGTGATTCTTTGCTTAGTTTGATAAATGTTGGAGCAGTTTGCTTCATCAGGAGGGTGAAGTCGCTCAACTTAAAGTGTTGGATTTAACTGTGTTGGATCATTGGCTGCTAGTGAGGGCATAGAAAAGGGGTATTTTTCTACCAGTAGACAGCGTTTAAGATTGAGTGTTTCACTGTTAAATTAATAATATATTTATATTGGATATGGATTTTAAATATGTATCTAAAATAGGTGGTTAATTGGTTAGGTATTTATATATTTGCATATTGGGGTTTCTGCTGCATTTATCTATTGTGTTTCTGGTGTTAAATGTATTTTATATGTATCTTGGTGCATTTATGTTGAGACAATTTATTTAAAATCTGAATTAACTTAAAGGGAAAATATTAATCCATTTTCTTGCACTTGTTTAATTGTTAAGTGTTTGATAGCCTAATTAATAATTGTAAATTATGGGATTGATAATTGATTGATTTTTTACAGCATGTTAATCTTGTGGTGTTTTGTCCTTAAAGGTTTTTCACCTACTAAAGAAGCTAAAGGCTATTAAAGACAGCTAATGACAGCTAAAGAAACTTAAGTCTACTAAAGTCTACTAACACTGCTAAAGACTGCTAAAAAGACTAAAGAAGAAAAAAGAAGCTGTTTCTTCGTTGGAAAAACTGTTGCAAACTAAAGGAAAATAAAAGGAAAAAAGTAACTACGGTCTGGTCTTTTGAGTGAAATCCAGAAGCCACATTCAGCATTGGTACATCCCTTCAAGTGTGGGATAAGCACAGTGAAAAAAGCAAAACACTTGACAAGCACTTACCAGTGAGCTGCCTGTATTTTTTAAATGTTATTTATTTACTAGCAAGCTGGTCTTGCTTTGCTCGACATTTTTAATTCTAAGAGAGACAAAACTAAAAAACCCTGTTTATCTTTTTTTAAATAACATGCTAGCATATGTAATCCCATACTTTTTTTTGTTGATAACGGACCAATATTTGATATCAACACTGGCTCAGGAAACCCCTCAATTCAATACGCTGACAATACAATCACTTGCTGGATGATTTTATATTATATTTTATTTTAGTTGCTTGTCACACTATCACTACCATCATTACTGGTGTGGAACTGCTACAAATGCAAGTTACAAATGCAAATGTAGTTATTTCTACTCTGTTTTGTTGTTTGTTTGTTTTCACATATAGACCAGTGGAAGTAGTTTTCAAATGACTCCAACATATTCTGTTGTGTCCCGCTTAATTTCTACATTAACTATTTCTAACATCAACCTGCTTTCACTTTTATTATGTTTCTGTTGTTTTTGTGTTCTGGTTGCATTTGTGTTTGATGTCTGCTCCATTTGTAATAAGGTGAGGTATCACCTGACGCGTGATAAATAAAGGATGTGCTATGGAGGCCACCTTATTAAGCTCCCCATATCTGGTCTGATGATGCTGATTTGTTGCCATAGCAACAGAATTAGCTGCAAGTAAAATCTGCCTACACCAGCTGTTGTATTTTCCTGTTCTGTTATCCATTTCGCTTTGAGTTTTAATCCGATTTGAAGACGCTTTCCTCACAGTCTCCCTCCTGCCAATCAACCTTGATCAACAGCTTCATAAGTGGATTCCTGCCATGTCCATTTCTAATGGACAGAAGCACAACATTTAATTATTGGGAGGCATCGCAGCATTTTTTTCCAGTTGGTTTTCTTCCTCTTCACTCGATGTCTCACACGTCCTCCCACTATCTTTCATCACCTCACTCACTCACCGTCAAGTCTCCCCAGCACACGTCTCCGTCCATCATCATCATCATTATCACCATCATCACAGATGTGCCCTGAAGAGAAGAAGAGCAGGTAAGTAAACATAAGCAGTGAGCATGTGAAGGGGAACGAGCTCTCTGCGCTTTAAACTGATGTATTCCTCTGGGTCTGTGAGCGCTTTTACTGTGATAACATTTGAATGTGTCTTGCTTTTTGCCCAACTCTATATGCATGGCAGCGGGCTCAAGATTGTGTGAGGCTTGAAATTCCTTGCTGACTGGAGTGTAAACAGGTGTCAGCTGGGAGGAAACTCAAAAGTTGTTTAGGCGAAGATAAACCAAGGCATGATTGACTCTGATGTTGTTTTTACACACACATTGACCAAGATTCTTCTAACCATACTTTGATCAAGCTTCCTTCTTTCATAACATCAACTATATTTTTGTTCTGAGAAACCTCTGGGATCTAACACGATCTGTCCTAAAACACAGCTCGTTAGAGTTTTGAAACAACTGTCCTCACACAAAGTAATGGAAATAAAACATCTATTAGCTGTACAGTATTGTCTTCATCCTTAAAACTATAAGAACTGTTTCACAATGAAAATAACAAGGGGTGAGTTGGAATAGTCTACTACAAACTATTTGACGATATGATTTGGAGGAGTCTGATTTGACTATCACCTTTGCAGTAAAATTGTCAAACATTCATGGATTTTATTGTATATAACAGGGGTCACCAACTTTTTTGAAACCAAGAGCTACTTCTTGGGTACTGATTAATGTGAAGGACTACCAGTTTGATACACACTTAAATAAATTGCCAGAAATAGCCAATTTGCTCAATTTACCTTTAACTCTATGTTATTATTAATAATTAATGATATTTATCTTTGTGGAAACACTGATCATTTTAATGATTTCTCACAATAAATATATATAGAAACAGATAAATATCAATATGCAACACTTTATTTGTATATTGTCTCTAAGTGCACATTTTTCAAATTGAACATTTTCAAATGATCACTTCTAAGACAGTCTTGTGAAATCACAATATCCCATTTTAACTAGCTAGCCACTAACATTTTTGAACAAATCATGAATTACTTTGCACCATCTTTGTACAAATAATAACTCATGTAAAATACAAAAGTCAACTCTCAAATTTTTAAATAAATCATGTCACACTTTGAACTGGACACCAAATCTGTTATCTGTTTCTTTGTCAGTTAGTGGGAAGCCTGGCATTGCATGCTGTTAACTAGTGTGTTGTACTCTGGTGTGTAACTTGACACTGCAACTCTGAGTGAGTCTTGCAGATGTGCATCAGTGAGGCATGTTCTGTGTTTGTTCTTGATTAAGTTCATGTCAGAAAAGGCTGATTCACAAAGATAAGTTGAACCAAACAGGCTTGCAACCTTCATAGCTGCTGCGCATACACCACTGTACTTTTCTGTGTCAATAAGGCACCAAAAGTTTGGTGCAGCCTGGTGGGCTTTGAGGTGGAGGTCATTTTGCAGTGTTACAATCTCCACCTGTTCATCATCCAGACTGAATGTGGCACTTAACTGCTCAGCAATGAATGATATGTCCACGTTCATGAAAGGATTAGAAATGAACGACACACATGGCTCAAGCTGATCCAGGTCACAAAACCTGTACTCAAACTCTTGCCCAACTCTGTGTATGACCTGAGAGTACTTTTCTGCAACTTTGTCAAAAGCCTCAGATGCTGAAGCATAGTCTTTCAGCACCATCTGCACAGAGGGAAAGTTCAGCACTTTTTTTCTATGTAAATGCCAGCTGAATGGTAAGTGCTGCTATTTGAGTTATTTTTAGAACAGGCCAGCGGGCGACTCATCTGGTCCTTACGGGCTACCTGGTGCCCGCGGGCACCGCATTGGTGACCCCTGGTATATACTGTAGCATATTTCTAGACACCAATGTTCCCTCTAATTTTTCATTCGTGTGAGCAAACGCAAAAACTCCCTGAGCATTCAGTGGAGCCCATTTGAGCAACATCAGATGTGCACACTGTGGCTACACCAGCAGCACACCTGTCCCAAACCTGACTAAATAACAAGTTAAATCTCCATCCATTCATCCATTTCCTACCGCTTGTCCCTTTCGGGGTCGCGGGGGGTGCTGGAGCCTATTTCAGCTGCATTCGGGCAGAAGGCGGGGTACACCCCGGACAAGTCCCCACCTCATCGCAGGGACAACACAGATAGACAGACAACATTCTCTTATTATTATAATCAAATGACAGCAGTCATTTCCATGAGGTTATTTTCTAATATACCGTATTTTCCGCACTATAAGGCGCACCTAAAAACCTCCAATTTTGTAAAAAGCTGACAGTGCGCCTTATAATCTGGTGCACCTTATATATGGACCAATATTGAGCCTCCAACAGGTAAAAGTTTCAATTAATCAATCAATTGCAACTACGGTATGCAGCCGCCGACTTCATTTTCCCCCGTCTTCATTTTCCCCCGTAGAAGAAGAAGAAGTGCGTGGTGCATGCTGGGATATATGACTGTGCGAGGCGTGCCGTTTCATTTCCATTTGTTTGTTTATGTAAAGACCCCAAAATGGCTCCTATTAAGAGACACGCTTACGACGCAGAGTTTAAACTTAAGACGATCAGTCACGCAGTACAACAGGGGAATAGAGAAGCAGCGACACTGACTCAATTAATGACGACTTCGACGAGACGTAGCCGGGTATGTTGGATGCCGTATTCGCCCAACTGTTTAATTCGGACACTTAAGAAGAAGAATTCGAGGGATTCGTGGATGAGGAATAACTTCAAAAAGTGAGCTTTACATGTTTATTTTGTGTGTTGTGTTGTGTGACATTAACGTTTGAGCAACGTTGAGTTATTGATATATTGTTATTGCTCTGCTCTATTTTGAGTGTTACTATATTGTGATTGCACTAACGTTTGATTTACCGTAACAGTATTACCGTTTTTTACGTGTTTATTGAATCAGGGAAAAGTTCCCCTCCACTATGTGATATAAATGTTGCACTACATGTTTTACCTTGCTGCTGTTAAAAGATAAACAAAACACCACGTCACTGACTTTACCTCGGGGAAAATAATAAAACAGCTGTTTATTCATTTTGGGAATGAACAGAGTTGTCAGAACGCTGGTTTGTAATCTATTAATAAAGTTTGACGGACCTATCTGACTGTTTTGTTGACATTACCTTTAGCGCAGCTTCATCTAATGCAGGGGTCTCAAACATGCGGCCCGGAGACGTTATTGTGCGGCCCCCACCTTAATATGAACGTTTAATATTAGTGCGGCCCGCGAGTTTTATATGAATGGCGCTTGAAAGTGCTGTGTGCGAAGCTGAAGCATTCTTGCCAACCCTCCCGATTTTCACCTGTCAACAATACTGAGGACAACAGTATTGAAGACACAAGGTTTAGTGTCCACTTTTTCTCCATACAAACAACGTGCCTGCACAGTCACATGTTGTATGCGGCTTCAACAAACACACGTAAGTGACTGCAATGCATACTTAGTCAACAGTCAGACATGTCACACTGAGGGTGGCCGTATAAAAAAAACTTTATCGATGTTACAAATATGCGCCACAATGTGAACCCACACCAAACAAGAATGACAAACACGTTTTGGGAGAAACACAACATAAACACAACAGAACAAATACCCAGAATTCCTTGTAGCCCTAACTCTTCCGGGCTACAAGGAAACTACCAATCATGGTGTGGTATATGGCTCTCGAGGGCCGAACATTGACGTCACTTGCGTGATGCAAGCAGAGAAACGTTTTGCTGCTTTTCCACGAGACCCGCACATGCTCTTCCTTCCTCCCTCCCTCGCTCGCTCTCTCTCTCTTACTCTCTTTCTCTCTCTCACTCTCTCTCTCTCTCACTCTCTTGCTCTCTCTCTCTCGCTCTCTGTCACTGTGTGTGTCTTTCTCGCTCCCGCCGGTCCGGGCGGGGGAGACGAGCAGTCCAGTAGCTTCCGAAGGAGCGAGCGACAATACAAAACTGTGGTGCACTGGATCCCAGCGCTGATACTCCGACAGAGAGTCGCTGGCCGAATCGGACGTGTAACACGTTAGTCGTGTTCGGGGCTAATTGTGCTACCGTAACTGTAAACTCCACAGCGAGCCCCCCCCCGCCCCCTCCCGTTGGCTCCAGACAAAGACGATTTTGTATTTGGGTCCAAAATACCCCTGCGTTAGTGGAAAAGCGGCAAATGAGTGAAAGCGAGAGAAACGATGCCATGGAGACGAGGGTTGTCTTACGTGCCTGGCTGCAGTCACACCATGACACCTGTAATAAAGTCCCCTAAAACCTGGACCAATTCAAACCGTTATTTGTTTTTTTTATTGTTTAATTTGCATTGCCTCACATGATGAACACTACATATATTTTTATATGATGCCATATCACATACATAAAAGCCGTCACTTTTTCCCGGTACTTTCCGCCGACCGCCGTGTTGCTGTCGGGAGGAAAAGCGGAACGACACACATTGCAAAAATAACATTATTCTCCGTGCGTCGGTTAAATACAAATATATTCCACAACCCCAAACATGTCTTTTTCAAAGCGTGCAGTGAAGAGAAAGGTTAGTGATGAGCAAAGACAATTCCAGGAAAAGTGGGAGATACAATATCTCTTTGTTGAGCACAGGGGCACCCCGACGTGTCTTATTTGCACAGAGAAAGTTGCCGTGCACAAGAAATACAATTTAAAACGTCATTATACAACTAGACATGCTGAGGAGTGTGCAAAATACCAGGGAGATGAGAGAGTGAACCGGGTTGCACATTATGTGTATGTGTATACATTGTTGCTGACTGGAGAAATCGAATTATAATTGTTAGAATAGAATAGAATAGAATAGAATAGAATAGAATAGAATAGAATAGAATAGAAAGTACTTTATTGATCCCTGGGGGAAATTCAGCACCACAGTTCGCTCACAATAGACAAGAATAACAATAAATAATATAATATATTATATATAATATATATATAATATATAAATAATATAAATATATTCTAAATATACTACATATACTCTACATTTAAGTGCAGTCAATGAACATATGCATTATACAGTCTGATGGCTGTCGGTATGAAGGACTTCCCGTGTTGCATTTTGGGAGTCTGAGCCTTCCACCGAACGTGCTCATTCTCCCCGCAAGGTCTGAGTGTAGTGGGTGGGAGGTGTTGTCCATAATGGCTAGGAGTTTTGCTAGACTTCTCCTCTCTTGTTATTACTTATGACTGATTTATTTACTTAATTCTCATTTTGTTCATTTATATTTTGATTTTATTTTGTGTTGAAAATAAAAATAAAGACATTTAAAAATAATTTTTTTAAGAAATCTTTTCTTGCGGCCCAGCCTCACCCAGACTCTGCATCCAGTGGCCCCCAGGCAAATTGAGTTTGAGACCCCTGATGTACAGCTTAAGTTGTTCAACAGTCCGGGGGTCTCCGTTGTGGTATTTTAGGCTTCATAATGCGCCACACATTTTCAATGGGAGACAGGTCTGGACTACAGGCAGGCCAGTCTAGTACCCTCACTCTTTTACTATGAAGCCACGTTGATGTAACACGTGGCTTGGCATTGTCTTGCTGAAATAAGCAGGGGCGTCCATGGTAACATTGCTTGGATGGCAACATATGTTGCTCCAAAACCTGTATGTACCTTTCAGCATTAATGGCGCCTTCACAGATGTGTAAGTTACCCATGTCTTGGGCACTAATACACCCCCATACCATCACAGATGCTGGCTTTTCAACTTTGCGCCTATATGGTTCTTTTTCTCTTTGGTCCGGAGGACATGACATCCACAGTTTCCAAAAACAATTTGAAATGTGGACTCGTCAGACCACAGAACACTTTTCCACTTTGTATCAGTCCATCTTAGATGAGATCAGGCCCAGCGAAGCCGACGGCGTTTCTGGGTATTGTTGATAAACGGTTTTCGCCTTGCATAGGAGAGTTTTAACTTGCACTTACAGATGTAGCGACCAACTGTAGTTACTGACAGTGGGTTTCTAAAGTGTTCCTGAGCCCATGTGGTGATATCCTTTTGCACACTGATGTCGCTTGGTGATGCAGTACAGCCTGAGGGATCGAAGGTCACGGGCTTAGCTGCTTACGTGCAGTGATTTCTCCAGATTCTCTGAACCCTTTGATGATATTACGGACCGTAGATGGTGAAATCCCTAAATTCTTTGCAAAAGCTGGTTGAGAAAGGTTTTTCTTAAACTGTTCAACAATTTGCTCACGCATTTGTTGACAAAGTGGTGACCCTCACCCATCCTTGTTTGTGAATGACTGAGCATTTCATGGAATCTACTTTTATACCCAACCATGTCACCCACCTGTTCCCAATTTGCCTGTTCACCTGTGGGATGTTCCAAATAAGTGTTTGATGAGCATTCCTCAACTTTATCAGTATTTATTGCCACCTTTCCCAACATCTTTGTTACGTGTTGCTGGCATTAAATTCTAAAGTTAATGATTATTTGCAAAAAAAAAAAGCGTTTATCAGTTTGAACATCAAATATGTTGTCTTTGTAACATATTCAACTGAATATGGGTTGAAAATGATTTGCAAATCATTGTATTCCGTTTACATTTACACCTAACACAATTTCCCAACTCATATGGAAACGGGGTTTGTATTGTATTTCATGAACTGTGTACTTGTATTGTTTGTCTGGGTGGAGGTCCTGCTTTGGAAATAATTTGTACCCCTTTCAGACATTGCATTTAGTTCCCAATAGAACATTCACATGTTGCACAATTAGATGTAAGCAGGGGATCATGTGTACAATTCTGCAACTTCCTGTTTGTAAAAAATATATTTTTATTAGTATTTAGTTAATATACTAACAGCATTTCATGATTAATATTTATAAATTAATATTCCTAATAAATGACAATAGAATAAGCACACATTTGATTGGTAAATCATTGTGAATGACCTGGAATTACACTTTATGTGTGGTGTTGGAGTTGTCCGACTTTTTGTGTGGCTGTAAATGCATCACTGGCTAAGTGCCATATGTGCATGTGTTGGCGCAAGTGAGAAAGAGCGAGCGGCTGCTGTTGATATAACAAAGTTGGTTTTGGTCTGGTTTGTACTGCAGAAAATGACCAGTTTTGCTAGATATAATTTTTTTTACTAATGTTTTGGTGATGTGTTTATGGCCGACAATAAAGAGTTTTGGTCAGTAAAGTGATCGATGGAATTCCTGCCTCAAAGCGTCTCAACAGACGATACAATATTTGAACAATGATGACGAAAACTGTTTTCTCTGTTGTGTCCGTGTCGTGTCGAAAATTGTTATGCGCTTATTTTTTGGGGGGATTTTGTGCGTGGCATAGATTTGCCGTGCGCAGAGGACGCTTGAGCAGTGCGCAATTGCACAGGCGCGCACCTTAGAGGGAACATTGCTAGACACCAAAAGAAATTGACAGTGAGGATTCAAGGAATTTTATTGTCGTAGCAGCACACGAGACACATGAGATGAAACAAAATTTAGTACCCAAGGTGCCGGATTTAGCCCAATGATTAGAACAACATTAAGTACATAATCATTTATAAAAATAGGGTGTATGTAAAATATGTTCCTCCCACCTCCAAAGACATGCACCTGGGGATAGGTTGATTGGCAACACTAAATTGGCCCTAGTGTGTGAATGTGAGTGTGAATGTTGTCTGTCTATCTGTGTTGGCCCTGTGATGAGGTGGCGACTTGTCCAGGGTGTACCCCGCCTACCGCCCGAATGCAGCTGAGATAGGCTCCAGTGACCCCCCGCAACTCCGAAAGGGATAAGCGGTAGAAAATAGATTGATGGATGATACAAATACAATTGATTTATAAAAATAGTGTCATGATCTGGCCTCTCTTTTGTCTTCTTTTTGTTGCAGTGCCTGGTTTCTGGGTCATGGGGCGAAGCCACCTGCGTGCACACTTGATACTCACTTCCTTCTGACTGCCTAAGCTCTCCAGTCGGCTCTTCACTCGGCGGCAGTAGATTCCTGAAGGTTCACCCTTCCAGTTGCTCACATCTCTTCTGATTTGGCTTCAATCACTCTTCTGGTTTCCTGTGGCTCAGCTCCGACGTTGCCGTGTATTGTTAACTGTTATTTCTCCACACATTTTTCCTCACTCCTTTTTGAGTGCGTTATTCTTCTTCTTCTTATTTTTTTGCTCTGTGTTGGGGTCCTACTCCGACTAAGCCCATCATGACAAATAGATTGTAAACAGAAAATAATTAAGGGAAAAATAGACTAGATTGTGATCTTATAGTGCAAATAAAATGTAAAAAAAAAGACAGCAAACCCAACCAAATAAAGCCCAGTTTAGTATTGTTGGGACATGTGTGCAAGTCAAGTGTTGCAGGTGTAGGAATGGGGAGGGGTCTGTGGGGTGGAAGATTGGTATCCACAGCACCATCAGCGTTCAGCAGTCTCACATCTTCCAGAAAGAAGTTGTTCCTCATTCTGCACTGTAAACCAGAGCAAGTTCAGAAAACTCAAAATTTTTGATGTAACTGATTACGTAAAAACTTTTAAGTTATCATAATAAATGTTTTGAGTTACAGTATACTTAAAAATGTGTGTTCAGTTGACTTACTTTATATTCTAAGTTCAATTTAATATTTTAAATTATCATTAACTTAATATTTATGTCTTCTTCATACTTAAATGATCTGATTGAATATACTTATAAAAACTAAATTACATGGACTTGAAAAAAATAACTGAATACAATGTATTAATATCAATAGTATCTACTCAAAATATTACAGCTTTATGAACTCAAAATATTTACTTCTTGCCGACTTAATGTGCAAGATGCCCTGTTTTTAGAGAGCTGTGTTTTCTGAGAGGTTCTGTCCCCCAAAGACATGCCAAAAAAAAACTAAGTGTGCAAATTCAGTTGTGCAGATTGTTGTGTACATGTAACTGTAGAACTATAATCATGTATGTATGATGGTGCAAGAGAAACATCATCCATGCAATAAAAGGTTCTTGACTAAAGTGTTACTGTCAAAATTTCAAAAATGTATTAGGGTATAAAACAGCACCTTAAAACCTACCTTTTAAAAAGGCAATAACAACTGTTACATTTTAATTTTTTATTTTCCCAGAACAGGCTTAGTAAAACTGTGAAATGTCGAATAACAAAGTGCAACACCTGGATTCAAACTTTTTTCTTTTTTTTTTTTTTACAAATATATTTTAGCAGCCTATTTTGAATCATTGGGGATAAACAAACTTCCCTTTCTCTGCACTGTATTTTCTCAAGGGAGAAAAAAAAACTTATGAAAGCAGCAGCACAGACATCTAAATTTGTGCAAATGAGGAAAATAAAAAAACATACCAAATAAAACAAAATAAAATACAATAAATAAAAGAAAATATGATATAAATAAATAACTGAATCATCATTACAACTGAGGGCTGACTCAGATCAGTGAGGTCAAGGAGGCAGTACAATAAAATTAACAAAATATTTACCTCTCATTCTAAACTTATAAAAAGCCCACTGAGCATACGCAAAAGTGCTTTCAACATTTGAACAGACATGTCTATCAAAATCAGACATGTTAACAGTAGAACAACATGGCTGCAATAATGATGCTGATCTGAAGCACATTTATGCATGGTGAATGAGTGCAGGCATGCATTTCTCAGCTTCTTTACTCCTTTAACAACTCATTTTTCTGGTAGAGTAGGCATGGTTTTAGTGCTTTATCATCCAGACACAGCAGGACTTTCTGGATGAATGTGAATGTGTGAGTGAGTTTCTTTGGATAATCTAAGTGTAATGCATATATTAAACCAAGCAGCACCACAAATGCATCATCCAACCTGGGAAGCTCGCTCATAACAACTTCATCCTCTATCACGATGGATATGTTCTCCGGGCTGAAACTGCTGGAACCAGTGGAGTCAGGGGCCACAGAGAGAAACGCCAGTGGTGTGTCAGTGGTCACCATCTCATCTTCACCCTGCAAAACACAAGAAAATCAAATATAACCAATCCAGAAGGATATCACACAATTCTTGTTTGTAGATCCAAAACATACAGTATGCATAGTCCCCCTCTCCTCCTCCTCCTCATCTCCTCTGCTCCTTCTTCCTCCCCCCCTCCTCTCCTTCTTCCTCCTCCTCAGCTCCTCAAATCTCCTCTCCAAGCACAGAGAGATCAGTCACTGTGTGTGTGTGAGAGAGAGAGTGAAGCATAACACTGGCTGCAGACACATACTTACATTACAGGTTTTGTAGAATTCAGTGTCATCCTCCCGGAGATACACTGGAAGTCCATGAAGAACCAGAGTGCGTCGCATGTTGATGTCATGTTCTTCCTAGATTGAGAAACAAGAAAAAATGCCAGCATGCCCAGTCCGTGTCACTAATATAACAATGTATATGCTTCAGTTATGTTAAAAACAGTAATCTATCTATCTATGATTCAGCAGGATGACTGACTACTATCAAGGCATCTATAATCTGCAATGACAACACATATGATCAGCATTGTCCCCATGAAAAAGTCAAACATAAACTTACCTCCAAGTCATAAATTCTCAGCATCTCTTGCAGTGTCTCTGCTCCCTTTCCAGTCCTTGAGGACTTCTGTCGATACAGTGCAACTAGTCTTGCTGTGTAGCGGTCAAGTTCACAGTAGAACTGGTTGCGTGGATTCACATTTGTAATACCATGAAACTCTGCAAACACCTGTACAGATATAAATATTTAGATGTAAAAACAATGTGGAGTTGTCAGATATTTTCTACATGAAATGTTAAATATCAATTACTTTTATTAACTATTACTTAGCATGTATCCTACACACATTCACAGCGTCTAACAAAAGATAGCCTAAGTTAACTGTATTGAACTTTTGAAACATTAATTTACTACGTTACTCACCGGCTTCCAGCGCGAAACTTTCCAATTCTGGAGTCGGGGCCCCCGGAACACAAAGCACAGATACAAGACAATTTTACAATAGCACGGCGAACAAATGACCGTCGTTGTGTGAGTTTTTTGACGGATAACACTCTTTTTCCACTTTTCTTCGCTCCCGCTAGCGTCCAGCCATCTTGAATTTTCTGGATACGTGACATCAGGACGCTAGGGGTAATGACGTCAGACGTCACGTCCCCTCACACACACCCGTTAACTTGGACTTTTCAAGTTGAGAGACAGTGTTCACTTACACTTACTAACCGCTGTGAACTCAAAACGCTATTATTCGTTAGGAAAACTTAATGTTTCAGTGTCGGGTGAACTAATTAACTCACTTTGGTTTAGTTGACGGCAATAGTTATGAGTTTGTAGAACTGTTCGGGTTTACAGTGTGGTGGTCCAACTGCCTCCTGCCTAGCCTTGGGGGGGTCAAATAGAGCTGCGTGCGGGGTGGGTGGGATCCTTGGTGATGCAGAAAGCTCTCTTTCTGCACCTGCTGATGAAGATGTCTGTGGTGGTGGAAGGCTGCTCCCCATGATCTTCTGAGCAGCTTTCACCACCACCCTGTTCCTCTCTTCAACCGTGCAACAGCTGTGCCAAACCGTTATGCTGGTGCTGAAGGTGCTCTCTACCACACATTTGTAGAAGCTCCTAAGGATGGAGCTCCCTAGTCCAGCACGCTTCAGCTTCCTGAGGAAGTAGACGCTGATGTGCCTTCTTGAGCAGACAAGAAGAGTTGTAGCTCCAGGGAATGTCTCTGGATAGATGAACCCCAATATACTTGAAGCTGGAGACCACTTTCACATCTGCTTCTCTTGTGTGCAGGGGGAAGCAGTGTCTGATCTTCTTGAAGTCTACCAACATCTCTTGGTCTTTTTCAAAATTGATGTAAGGCTTGTTGCTTTTGCACAAATCCACCTGATCTTCTGTAGAGCTCTTTGGTACAGGAATGATGGACGCGGTCTTCAAGCAGGTTGGACGAGAGGATAGTTAAAGCGAAGTGTTAAAAGTATCTGTTGGTGCACGGGCACAGTCTTTCAGTACCCACCCTGGGATGTTGTCTGGCCCTGCGGCTTTGCAGGCGTTGATTCTTCCTCACATCTGCTTGGGTTAATCTGAAGGGTGTGCTGTCAGGCACGGATGTGAGTCTGGCACTGGACTTGTTGTTGCTGGGGTCATTAAAGTGGGTGTTTTTTAGCGACACCTCATGGCCACAATAATTAATTAAGTTATGATCATGAAAGTAAGTTGAATGATGCGGACACATTTGTTATTGGATTATTTCTAAAACACTTCTGCCTTGGAGACTTTATATGTTTAAGTAATATGCGACTATAATTATTTTATACTTGTTGATATTGACAATTATGCTGTTTTAGACTGCAATAGTGTTCAATTAGGACACTTATTACGTATGTCTAGCATGTGTGCTTAGCTGTTGTGTGACTGCTAGCTCCGAGTAGCCTTTTTCGCTGACTAGACTGATGTCCGCCAAGTAAAATTTAATTTTTGAATCCAACATCAGCAAACGTTTGGAAAATCAGATTGTATTTGTACAATAACTTTTTTCTTCCTCAAATATTATTTCATGTTTCTTTTTCATTTGTGGTGTACTGAGTAGCATGCGTACTACAGTTTGAGAATTAATGATTTCTAACATGATGGAACAGAACTATTGCTAAAAAAGTGCTGCATTTTGCAGAAGTTAAGTCACAAAAAATTCAGCTTGCACCAGAAAGCAAAAATGTGAGTTTTTGCCTCACATTTTGTGCAAAATCTTTAAAAAAGAAATCACTGCAAAAAGTTTAAAACTAAAACGACAAGATACTGTGTTTATTTTCCCAGCCTTTTCCTGTGCACCCTTGCTCAAGCAAGTGCGTGCGCCGCAGGTAAATGTCACACCTGCTACATCACACAGGAAGCACCGGGGCTCATTAACAAAAAGGACTCAGTAACTATGGCAACAAGCATCACGGGCGACCCCCAGCGTAACTTATGTTAAAAAGGCCAGGGGGGTTGCTATGACAACTGGAAGAAAAAAGGAAGGGCGAAAGATGGAGAAAAGCTGTCAGGATGCAAAGACAGCAGTACATTCCTTTACATTACACACTACACTAAACATAATAAACATAAACATTTCTCTTCTCTCACCAGTGCTCATTTTTTGTATGAACACTTAAACAGGGTCACTAAAGTATTGTTTAAATATGACAACAACAATGAGAGCTTGTGTCTGTGCCTCATATCACGGACACCTCCTAGCATTAATTAGAATATTAAGCAGTGAGACAGGAGTGTGAAGCGTTTACAAATGAATTGGCTATGCATCAACTAAAGTTAATTAAAGTGAGCTGATAATCAGCCTCAGAGGTTCTTTGAGGCAACAGATGATGTTCAAGTGATGACATGTATGTCATTTCAGAAAATTCATACGCCCATGTAAAGACTCTTATCAACAATCTTTGGCATCAACCGCTGTAACTGTAAGCAACCTATTGCTGTCACTCATTTAAAGTATACGTGGTCAACATCTACCAGTTTTATCCAGCTGTGAATGGGTTTCAAAATATTGCTACTTAGCTGTCATGCGTGTTACTCTTGTAGTACTGTTGCTTAAAATCAACCATAAGAGCTAATAATGCTGACTGACTGACAGTTTGCTCCTGACTGCGATTACAACATCGGTTGTGTTGCTGCCGGGTTGTACACTTATTCATATTAATAACACACTTGTTCATAAATGACCATGTGGTCCAAGAGCGTTATGTTTTTTTCTTTAGAGATTCTAATGCACTCTAAATCAGTGGTGCCCAACCACCGGTCCAGGGATCGGCACCGGTCCGTGACGCAATTGCTACCGGGCTGCACAGAGACATTCAATAATTTATAACCGACCGCATTTTCTACTACTTAACTTTCGCCAGTCCCACCAGACACACCAATAAGCTTGTTCATAGATAGGAAGTCACCATTTGCTATATTTGTTACATCTTTGTTACATGGGACAATGCATATTATTAAACATAAAATGTAAAGGTGTCAATTCGTAGCCAAAAACTAGGTTCTGTCACGGCGGGGTTGCACCTTAAATCGCGGATCGTTTTCCCAGGATGCTGATGGAACTCCGTAGGCAGTGTGCAGGTAAGACAATGATTTATTGTCCATAACTCTATCAGGCAGGAATACAAAAATATAGGAAGCATGCCGATAGCACGGGAAGCTATGGTAAGCTAAAGGAAAAGCTTAGCATGGAAAACAAGCAAACCAATGGCAAAGCTTAGCTCAGGAATCAAACGGAAAACACACGTAACTTGTTGCATTGAGCAAACAAAACAGCCAGACTGAGTGTGGCGAAAAGCAGGAATAAATATATCTCTGATTAGTGCCCGGGGGCAGGTGAGCGTCCCGAACACTAATCAGAGGCAGGTGATAATAATCAGCACCCATGGCAACCAAGAACACACAAACCCAGGGGTGCTGAAACAGCACTAAGGTAGTCTTTAACTAAACAAAACATGATCCGGGCAACGGATCATGACAGGTTCCATCTGCAGTCAGCGGCAGGTTGACATAATATCTGGGCAGATCAGGAACAAATTGACCATAGTAGGTAAAGTGCATAAGGCAGATGGAGAAGTGCTAAATTGTTGCATATAATAATTGTGCTGAAGGAAGAAAATACACATCTCCTTTGGCCTAGTAAGTAAAATTTGTTTTAACTATTAAATTAACCAAAAATATGACTTATTTTATCTTTGTGAAAATATTGGACACAGTGTGTTGTCAAGCTTATGAGATGTGATGCAAGTGTAAGCCACTGTGACACTATTGTTCATTTTTTATAAATGTCTAATGATAATGTCAACGAGGGATTTTTAATCACTCCTATGTTGAAATTGTAACTAATATTGATACTGTTGTTGATAATATTCATTTTTGTTTCACTACTTTTGGTTTGTTCTGTGTCGTGTTTGTGTCTCCTCTCAATTGCTCTGTTTATTGGTACACCCTGGACAATTCGCCACCTCATCGCAGGGCCAACACAGATAGACAGACAACATTCACACCAGTGGAGGCTCCTCCATAGAGGTGGAGGAGGCCTGGCCTCCCCAATAATTTGAGAGAAGAGAGAGATTTAAAAAAAACAATAAATATATTTATTTTATTTATTTATTTTAACAAAAAACATATTTTTTATTTTTTATATTCATATTATTTTAGTTTTGTTCATAAATCTAAATGTTCCCATGGCTAAAACCCAATATTGCAATTGTAAAGCAACAGGCCAGATTTCCCTATCAGTTTGTATTAAGGGAGGCCAGGCCTCCCCTAGGAAATTAGCTTCTCATAGAAGTCAATGTAATGCATGCTTTTTCATGCCAATATGTGATTGGCCAGATCACTGAAAATGGGTGGGCAACGGAGGCCTGGCCTCACCATGCATTGTGTCCAGGGCTGAAAGATTGACATTTTGTTCGTCCAATCACATGCTACTGGTTCATTTGGAATCATACCTTTCCTTTCCTAATCAACACAGAAGCCATTTTGAGAATTCGCCAGCCACTTCAGTCAAACAAACACTCGCCATAGTGGCTACGAGTGTCCTATCAACTTGTGCTTTTCAGGGAATTTAGAGAACACCCCTGGCTATCATCCGTGAAGTTTATAGCTCATATAGCCAAATACTTTTGCTTAAAACGACCTCGGAAATCGGCGAGATTCTGGCGCAATTTGAGATCTTGGGCTGGAGATAGATATGCGTTAACGTTAAACCCTTCACTCTAGGCATTTCTCCTTGAGTTGACAACATCTCTGAGACAGATTTCGAAAGCAAAAGCTGCTGCTGCTAATCGCTCATTGACATTTATCTCTGTAGTTTGGACATTTTTACAGTTGAAGTTTAGCTCATTGTTTTCCATCCAGTTAGCTGTGTGTGTTCGAGCAAGCCTAGATTAGCCAGAGACAAGACCGTTTTTGCAATCAACGTTACAGTTTTTTTTAAATCTGGGGATGGATGGCTGAGTTGGACACGTTCTGGATCCACACGACCTGTGAGTATTCTCACTACTTTGCTCTCAAGAAATTGCAGTACAATCTGAATTACTTTTTGGATGAACTGGGTGTCTACCAGTGTTACACCACTAGTTCTCAGTAGTAATAACACTCCATTTCATGTCTCTCAGTAGATGAAGCCAGCTGCAACCCGTAGAGTGGAGTCGTGGAGAGAGCCCCTCGCCCCTCAGCTAAACCAGAGGTGGGTTGAAATCTCTACCAGTGTTATACCACTAGTTCTCAGTAGTAATAGCAGTGTTACACCACTAGTTCTCAGTAGTAATAACACAAAATTTCATGTCCTGTATTTCTCAGTAAATGAAGCCAGCACCAACCTGTGGAGTGGAGTCCAGGAGAGAGCATGCCGCCCCTCAGCTAAACCAGATGTGAGTTGAACTAATTAGATGTCTCTACCAGTGTTACACCACTAGTTCTCAGTAGTAATAACACTCCATTTCATGTCTCTCAGTAGATGAAGCCAGCTGCAACCCGTAGAGTGGAGTTGTGGAGAGAGCCCCTCGCCCCTCAGCTAAACCAGAGGTGGGTTGAAATCTCTACCAGTGTTATACCACTAGTTCTCAGTAGTAATAGCAGTGTTACACCACTAGTTCTCAGTAGTAATAACACAAAATTTCATGTCCTGTATTTCTCAGTAAATGAAGCCAGCACCAACCTGTGGAGTGGAGTCCAGGAGAGAGCATGCCGCCCCTCAGCTAAACCAGATGTGAGTTGAACTAATTAGATGTCTCTACCAGTGTTACACCACTAGTTCTCAGTAGTAATAACACTCCATTTTGTCTGTGTTTCTCAGCAGATAAAGCCAACTGGAACCATATTTTTACATATTTTATATTAAATATATTGAATAAAACTACATATGATAAAGAAAGTGTTATCTTATCTTTTTTATATGCTAAACTTGATTAAATTGGTGATTACATGTTGAAGCTGTAGAAGAATGAAAAATGTAAGCTAAACAAAATTGTTTTTAACTACATAATTAAAATTCCTGCCTTTTACACATGTTCACTTGGCGTTTATATAACATCCAAATGTCATTTCTCAGCTTAATTATCAGGCAGGCTCATAGACTTACAGCAATGTAATTTCTTCAGGAAGGCACAAGGCTAAGCTCTGCACAATGAATTGCATCAGCAAGAACTTTCTGACTGTAGCTTACACTCCAAATAGTATGCCTTTGGCCAGCACAAAGACAGATAAGAGAACAGGGAACATTCCATCGCGAGTGAAGTGAGCAAGCGGAAAAAAATGGCCTCCTCAATTCTGGAAGTCACCAGCCTCCACTGATTCACACACTAGGGCCAATTTAGTGTTACCAATCAATTTTAAACTTTAATACAGAGAGGGAAATCACAACTAAGTCAATTTACCAAAACTGTATTTATTAAACAGTTATTAAGCAGTGGCACAAACATTCATGTAATTTGATTGTCAGAGACATTTTAAAACAAGCTATTAGTGCACTTTTGTGCATGATGTCACTAAGATGACATCAAAACAACACTAAATTAAAGTGCACTTTTTGTACAGAACGCCACGACAATATTTTAAAACAAATAAAGTGCACTTTTGTGCATGATGTCACACAATATATTTCAAAAACTGTAAAATAACAATCAGCTGCATGATAGGAAATCAAATTGTGTATGTCCTTCGCTATGTGGTAGGTTACTGCGGACGTTATCTCCTGCTTTTGACTATTTTTTTCATACGGTGTTGATCTGGAAATGGAAGACGCCAGGCTCAATTGGGTCAGTGCTGGTTGCTCCGGCATTTTGTTGGGTGTGGCACCGTAGGGAGATGTTGACATGCGGAGTTTCAAGCACTCCTTATTCTCTAGCGAGTGACTTTTCAAATGATGCTACAAATTAGTACTGCTGCTACTTTTTGTAGCAACGCTTTTGCTGCATACTTTACCTAGTGTCTGTTCAACATCTTCCGGCTTGAAGCCAAACCACCGCCAGACAATGGACCCCTTGCTGTTTTTCTTGGGAATTAATTCTTCCTCCATTTGTTACCAGATTCGCACCTTCTTTCTCTCGTATTACCACTCGCACCGCTCCGCTAGCACCACCTGCCACACCTACCTCTCTGCTCCACGAGGGCGTATGACGTTGCATGCGCGACAGTATGTGACGTATGTAACAAGGTGCGCTTGTTTTATGTCTCTGTGAGAAGGAGAGACAAGAAAGAGTGAGAAAAGCCTGTAGTGTAATGCCCGTAGCTAAAAGCAACTGCGTGAGAACGTATACCCGAATACTCACGAAATAGTCATTTTCTACATCGCACAGAGACAAACCCACGATATATCGAGTATATTCGATATATCGCCCAGCCCTAAGTGGAACTTATTATCTACATCTTTGAACTCATTATCTACATCTTTAAACTCCATTTAAACCAGTGTGGGTGGCATTGGGAGCAGGTGGGTAAAGTGTATTCCCCAAGGACACAATGGCAGTAACTAGGATGGCAGAAGTGAGAACTGAACCTGGAACCCCTTAAGTTGTTGGCACGGTCGCTCTACCCCAACCTTTAAACGGGTGACTTCAAGCATGTCCCTACCCATTATGGCGTTTCAAGCGTTAAATACAACAATTTTATTTTCAAAATTTTCCAAAAGTTGTATTTTATGTTTGTGCATGACTTCCTGTCCTGTCCAAGATGCATCAAGGGCCTCATACAATAACGTGCGTAAGCACAAAAACCCTACTTACACACTTGTTCATCATTGTTCATTTAAGTTAATTTAGCCATTTTATAATGAAATGTTAAATTTAGCCCAGAATATGTACACTGTAAAAAGAAAATCAGTAGAATTTACGATAAATTACTGGCAGCTGTGGTTGCCAGGAATTCACTGTAAGAAACACAATCACAATGACATTACGGTATGTTGATGTTGATTCCATTAATTTTACAGTTGATAAGTGTTTTGCTTATGGTACATTACAATGAAAAAAACTGATATATTGTCAACCTGTTTACAAAAAAAACTGAATTTACGGTAAAATAACAGCAGCTGGTGTTGCCAGGAATTTACTGAAAAAAAATACTGTCACAATGTATGAAACATTCTGGTGTGTTATTGTGGAGTCCGTTAATTTTACAATAGAGAACCGTTTTTTGTCTTACGGTAAATTACCATGATAAACACATATGTTGTTAACTTGTTTACAATAATTTACTCTAAAAAGCCATGACCAAGGGTCTTTTCATGTCGTTCTTGCGATTTCTGGCTCCTAAATGGCTGTCAAAGAGTACCAACTTGTCGGAGTAGGTCCTAAGCCATCTACTTTCCAGGTGAGAGGCATGATGTATGATCTACAGTAAACTTCCAGGGAGCAAAGAAGTGAGAAAACACCTCACCTGTCCATCATGTCAAAATTGTACACAAGCTTGTGATGAAGGCGCCGCTAAAAATAGCTTGTCTGCATTAGCGCTTATAATAACAATATCATTAATACTTGGTTAGCATTCAAGTTACAAAATGTAAATAGACTATTGTTGGCGCTTTTTAAATGGTCGTTTATTGGGTTTTATGGGCAGAATAGAGGACTTCCCAATGGCTCCGCTGTAAGCAGACTTTTATTTACGTTTCTAATTTAGAATGCATTAAAAAAAAATCCATCTGTTGTCATGTCTTTCATAAAGATTGTGAACGATAGGCAAAATTCCAAAAAAAAGTGCAGTTCCCCTTTAAGTTTATATAATTTGAAATGTCGCTGTGTTTATTGTCATGTTGTTGTGTTTTCTAAAATGTTGTGTTTTGTGAATTGTTGTTGAGTTTTGCCCTTTAGTTGAATACTAATAAAAAGAAAAGCAAAAAAATGTTTGTTTTGGGGACCTATTTGGAAACGTACCATTTCTTTGTGTCTTAAACACCAGCAAGTTATTTATTCTATGACCACAACCATATGAGTTTACAATAAATACTTGAAAGGTAGCAGGAGCAAAATATTTATTGACATTTAGAATGGGAAGCTAATTCCTATAAATGACAATCATCCTTATGCTATTTAAAGATTTGTTAGATGTGTGTCCAAATATTAGCAGTACGAGCCTTTAACCTATACTCTCAAGTGAAACAAAAGCACAGAAACAAAACCTCAAGTGTTCTTCACAGTCATATTAACTCAAATGCATGGATAAATAATAGGTTCAGCACACTCCATGCTTCTATCCATCCATCCATTTTCTACCGCTTGTCCCTCTTGGGGTTACGGGGGGTGCTGGAGCCTATCTCAGCTGCATTCGGGCGGTAGGTGGGGTACACCCTGGTCAAGACGCCACCTCATCACAGGGCCAACACAGATAGACAGACAACATTCACACTCACATTCACACACCAGGGCCAATTTAGTGTTGCCAATCAACCTATCCCCAGGTGCATGTCTTTGGAGGTGGGAGGAAGCCGGAGTACCCGGAGGGAACCCACGCAGTCACGGAGAGAACATGCAAACTCCACACAGAAAGATCCCGAGCCCGGGGATCAAACCCAGGACCTTCGTATTGTGAGGCACACACACTAACCCCTGTATCACCGTGCTCCTAGGCAACTCGGCTTTTCAAAAGTTATTAGACATCTTTTTTCTTAAAAATGTTTGACCCAACTCATGAATGTTTTGCATCTCCTGGACAATGTTGTGGATAGTGGAAAAATGCACTAGAAATGGCCCTCACAATTTCATTTACAATAAGGAGACATTTCTTAGAAAAAGATCACTGAAAATCTGAAATCCAGGTATATCGATGTCACCCATCTCTGTGCCTGCCTCATACACTTAGGCCCCAAGTTATACGATTTGGTTTGAATAGATGATGATGACTAGGCAGATTATTTGTATAGCTTACTAATACTATCCATCCATCCATTTTCTACCCCTTGTCCATTTTTTGGGGGTCGCGGGGGGTGCTGGAGCCTATCTCAACTGCATTCGGGCGGACTTGCTAATATTAGTATTTGCAAAATACCCGTGCTTCCGAGACATAAGAGAAATAAATGACGATTTGAACTTGAAACTAAATGTAAAACCTTTCACTGGACAACTCACAAAATGGCTTTCCGCAACATATCTAGCATTAAAAGATTACATCCATCCATCCATCTTCTTCCGCTTATCCGAGGTCGGGTCGCGGGGGCAGCAGCCTAAGCAGGGAAGCCCAGACTTCCCTCTCCCCAGCCACTTCGTCCAGCTCCTCCCGGGGGATCCCGAGGCGTTCCCAGGCCAGCCGGGAGAGATAGTCTTCCCAACGTGTACTGGGTCTTCCCCGTGGCCTCCTACCGGTCGGACTTGCCCGAAACACCTGCCTAGGGAGGCGTTCGGGTGGCATCCTGACCAGATGCCCGAACCACCTCATCTGGCTCCTCTCGATGTGGAGGAGCAGCGGCTTTACTTTGAGCTCCCCCCGGATGACAGAACTTCTCACCCTATCTCTAAGGGAGAGCCCCGCCACCCGGCGGAGGAAACTCATTTCGGCCGCTTGTACCCGTGATCTTGTCCTTTCGGTCATGACCCAAAGCTCATGACCATAGGTGAGGATGGGAACGTAGATCGACCGGTAAATTGAGAGCTTTGCCTTCCGGCTCAGCTCCTTCTTCACCACAACGGATCGCTACAGCATCCGCATTACTGAAGACGCCGCACCGATCCGCCTGTCGATCTCACGATCCACTCTTCCCTCACTCGTGAACAAGACTCCGAGGTACTTGAACTCCTCCACTTGGGGCAGGGTCTCCTCCCCAACCCGGAGATGGCACTCCCCCCTTTTCCGGGCGAAAACCATGGACTCTGACTTGGAGGTGCTGATTCCATCCCAGTCGCTTCACACTCAGCTGCGATCCGATCCAGTGAGAGCTGGAGATCTTGGCCAGATGAAGCCATCAGGACCACATCATCTGCAAATAGCAGAGACCTAATCCTGCAGATACCCTCAACGCCCTGACTGCGCCTAGAAATTCTGTCCATAAAAATGATGAACAGAATCGGTGACAAAGGGCAGCCTTGGCGGAGTCCAACCCTCACTGGAAACGGGTCCGACTTACTGCCGGCAATGTGGACCAAGCTGACACTGATCGTACAGGTAGCGGACCGTCACAATAAGGCAGTCCGTTACCCCATACTCTCTGAGCACTCCCCACAGGACTTCCCGGGGTACACGGTCGAATGCCTTCTCCAAGTCCACAAAGCACATGTAGACTGGTTGGGCAAACTCCCATGCACCCTCAAGGACCCTGCCGAGAGTATAGAGCTGGTCCACAGTTCCACGACCTGGACGAAAATCACACTGTTCCTCCTGAATTCGAGGTTCGACTATCCGGCGTAGCCTCCTCTCCAGTACACCTGAATAGACCTTACCGGGAAGGCTGAGGAATGTGATCCCACGATAGTTGGAACACATCCTCCGGTTCCCCTTCTTAAAGAGAGGAACCACCACCCCGGTCTGCCAATCCAGAGGTACCGCCCCCGATGTCAACGCGATGTTGCAGAGTCTTGTCAACCAAGACAGCCCCACAACATTCAGAGCCTTAAGGAACTCCGGGCGGATCTCATCCACTCCTGGGGCCTTGCCACCGAGGAGCTTTTTAACTACCTCGGCAACCTCAGCCCCAGACCCACCACAGATTCCCCAGGCACTGCTTCCTCATAGGAAGACGTGCTGGTAGGATTGAGGAGGTCTTCAAAGTATTCCCTCCACCGATCCACAACATCCGCAGTCGAGCTCAGCAGAACACCATCCCCACCATACACGGTGTTGACATTGCACTGCTTCCCCTTCCTGAGGCGTCAGATGGTGGTCCAGAATTGCTTCGAAGCCGTCCGGAAGTCGTTTTCCATGGCTTCCCCGAACTCCTCCCATGTCCGAGTTTTTGCCTCCGCGACCGCTGAAGCCGCACACCGCTTGGCCTGTCGGCCCCTGTCTGCTGCCTCCGGAGTCCTCTGAGCCAAAAGAGCCCGATAGGACTCTTTCTTCAGCTTGACGGCATCCCTCACCACTGGTGTCCACCAGCGGGTTCTAGGATTACCGCCACGACAGGCACCAACCACCCTGCGGCCACAGCTCCTAACGGCAGCCTCGACAATAGAGGTACGGAACATCGTCCACTCGGACTCAATGTCCAGCGTCTCCCTCGTGACATGTTCAAAGTTCTTCCGGATGTGGGAATTGAAACTCTCTCTGACAGGAGACTCTGCCAGACGTTCCCAGCAAACCCTCACAATGCGTTTGGGCCTGCCAGGTCTGTCCGGCATCCTCCCCCACCATCGCAGCCAACTCACCACGGTAGGGTGATCGGTAGAAAGCTCCACCCCTTTCTTCACCCGAATGTCCAAAACATGAGACCGCAAATACGATGACACAACTACAAAGTCGATCATAGAACTCCGGCCTAGGGTGTCATGGTGCAAAGTGCACGTATGGACACCCTTATGTTTGAACATGGTGTTTGTTATTGATAATCCGTGACGAGCACAAAAGTCCAATAACAAAACACCACTCCGGTTCAGATCCGGGCGGCCATTCTTCCCAATCACGCCTCTCCAGGTTTCACTGTTGTTGCCAACATGAGCGTTGAAGTCCCCCAGTAGAACTAGGGAATCACCCGGGGGAGCACTCTCCAGTACTCCCTCGAGTGAATCCAAAAAGGGTGGGTACTCTGAACTGCCGTTTGGCGCATAAGCGCAAACAACAGTCAGAACCCGCCCCCCCCACCCGAAGGCGGAGGGAAGCTACCCTCTCGTCCACTGGGTTGAACTCCAACATGCAGGCTTTGAGCCGGGGGGAAACAAGAATTGCCACCCCAGCCCGTCGCCTCTCACTGCCGACAACGCTAGAGTGGAAGAGAGTCCATCCCCTCTCAAGAGAACTGGTTCCAGACCCCTTGCTGTGCGTCGAAGTGAGTCCGACTATATCTAGCCGGAACTTCTCCACCTCACGCAGTAGCTCAGGCCCCCCTCCCCCCCAGCGAGGTGACGTTCCACGTCCCAAGAGCTAGCTTATGTAGCCGAGGATGGGACCGCCAAGTGCTCTGCCTTCGGCTGCCGCCCAGCTCACACTGCACTCGACCTCTATGGCCCCTGCTATGGGTGGTGAGCCCATTGGAGGGGGGACCCACGTTGCCTCTTTGGGCTGTGCCCATGGGGACAGGCCCGGCCACCAGGCGCTCGCCATTGTGCCCCACCTCTGGGCCTGGCTCCAGAGGGGAAGCCCGGTGACCCACGTCCGGGCGAGGGAAATCTGGGTCCTTTGTTCGTGTTCTTCATAGAGGTCTGTACAGTTGGTACAAAATGCGTCTGCTAGACTTTTGACAAGAACAAGAAAGTTTGATCATTTTACGCTGGCTCGCCTGCACTGGCTTCCTGTGCACTTAAGATGTGACTTTAAGGTTTTACTACTTATGTATAAAATACTACACGGTCTAGCTCCATCCTATCTTGCCGATTATATTGTACCATATGTCCCGGCAAGAAATCTGTGTTCAAAGAACTCCGGCTTATTAGTGATTTCCAGAGCCCAAAAAAAGTCTGTGGGCTATAGAGCGTTTTCTATTCGGGCTCCAGTACTATGGAATGCCCTCCCGGTAACAGTTAGAGATGCTACCTCAGTAGAAGCATTTAAGTCCCATCTTAAAACTCATTTGTATACTCTAGCCTTTAAATAGACCCCCTTTTTCGACCAGTTGATCCGCTGTTTCTTTTCTTTTCTCCTCTGTCCCCCTCTCCCTTGTGGAGGGGGGGGGACACAGGTCCGGTGGCCATGGATGAAGTGCTGGCTGTCCAGAGTCGGGACCCGGGATGGACCGCTCGCCTGTGCATCAGTAGGGGACATCTCTGCGCTGCTGACCCGTCTCCGCTCGAGATGGTCTCCTGCTGGCCCCACTATGGACTGGATTCTCACTATTATGTTAGCTCTACTATGGACTGGACTTTCACAATATTATGTCAGACCCACTCGACGTCCATTGCATCCGGTCTTCCCTAGAGGGGAGGGGTTACCCACATATGCGGTCCTCTCCAAGGTTTCTCATAGTCATTCACATCGACTTTCCTTGCCCTTATGTGGGCTCTGTACCGCGGATATCGTTGTGGCTTGTGCAGCCCTTTGAGACACTTGTGATTTAGGGCTATATAAATAAACATTGATTGATTGATTGATTGAACATGTTCCTCCAAGTGCGCTATTAAAAATTAGCCTTAAATGATCCATATCTGTTAAATAGCTACCTGCAACCTGTTCCAACACACCTAACCACACAGCTCAGGTTATTTCAATGCAGTTTCCAATGAAGCACATTGACATAACCCCTCAATGTCTGAAACGACTTGCAGAAGAACAAAATAAAGAAATATGACTAACACTAGCACAGTAGTTGAAACACAGCATTGCAAAGGAGCAGCGGCTTTAGAGACAGACTTTAGTTTTACTATCTGCGGCAGCTCACCAGTAATCCTGGCCTCGATGTGGACTTGCAGGCACTCAAAAAAATGTCTTTGTGACTCAACTATTGTATTGGTCCTGACTGGGAGAATAAACACACCCACTAATTTAATCAGAAAAATAATTTTTCAAATTTAAATATTTTTAATCAGACTTTTTATTTATGTGTTTGCTCTGATTCGATATAACTTGTACTAAAAAAACCTATGCAGACACTTTTTGTTTAAATCATTTTTGAGTTTGTGGATAAAACATTTTGCTCCTGATATAATAACTAAACTAGTTTTATGTGTTGGTACACATTATTTTACAGTACCTCAAATTCAAACTGCACTTCAATGTACTTTTATTAAATATAAGCTACAGTATTTGAGTTTTAAAAACTCCACAGTCTGGGTCACCCCTTGCTGTTTGCTAAAGCACTTGTGAGAAGTACTGACGTATACAAGTAATCAAAGGATAAAAATAATAATTTTCAATTTGAAAGTATTCACTTGGGGCAGCACGGTCGTACAGGGGTTAGTGCATGTGCCTCACAACACGAAGGTCCTTAGTTCAATCCTGGGCTCGGGATCTTTCTGTGTGGAGTTTGCATGTTTTCCCCGTGACTGCGTGGGTTCCCTCCGGGTACTCCGGCTTCCTTGCACCTGGGGATAAGTTGATTGGCAACACTAAATTGGCCCTAGTGTGTGAATGTGACAGTGAATGTTGTCTGTCTATCTGTGTTGGCCCTGCCATGAGGTGGTGACTTGTCCAGGTTGTACCCCGCCTTCTGCCCGAGTGCAGCTGAGATAGGCTCCAGCACCCCCCGTGACCCCGAAAGGGACAAGCGGTAGAAAATGGATGGATGGATAGTATTCACTACACCAATGACATTTTGTTTACTGCAGAATGTTTGTAATGACAAGTGATATAACAAAATAACTTTGAGAGGAAAAATTGTTGTTCTCTTTACCCACACAAAATGTACCGAAAAAGAAGCGAAACTGTGGTACGGGTCGTAGCGTTGGTTACCTGTACTGTTGCACCTCTAGTAAACAATTATAGACATGAACAAAATGACAGTTGTCAGTTGTCCATCAAACATGGCAGAAATGACTGTAACAAGATACCGCAGTAGTAAACAGTAGGGATGCAACGGTACTTTCTATAATCCTGTACGGGACAATCCGCCTTTAATAAAAAAAAAAAAAGTAAATGATGATATGAAATAAATAATCATGATCATTTTTTTTGCCATATCGCCCAGCCCTAGTTCAACCTGTGGTGGGCAGCTACTCTGCATAGTTTTACCACAACGTTGGCACCTGGGTCAATCAACAATGTTATTTTATGTCCACATACAGCAGAGGTCAGCAGCAAAACGTTATTTGGGACCTAAGTTACACTTAAATTAAGAGTGTTTTTCCTTGAAAACAACATTTTATACAATAAAAGATACTACATATTTAATTTATTATTTCTGTAGAAATTAAAGTATGATTATGCTGAATGGTTAACGGTCCTAAACTGTAAATTTAAATGTACAATCTGCAAAATCTGTAATTTACAATAATTTATTTTAGAGTATTTGCATGCTTGTGACATTACAGTATTTGCATATGCAATGTTTCAACATTTTCACAGTAAAGTCATGTGTTGTTACATATTATAACCATAATAATGTAAGTTATGTTCTGCTTCTTAATTTGCAGGAATCCACTGCATCTACTACAGTGATGAGCTATTTTTCATTTTACAGTGTTTTACTGTTGCTATTTAACAATTACTTCCTGTAATTTCTACGGTCAATTTTTACAGTGTAAATTGTGTTTAAAAATGCATATTTTTCACAAATAACAGGGCATATGAATGGGGCCACAAACAAATAGCAAAGAATTGAAAGAATGACAATCTCGCAAGCTATTTCCTGCATGTATACACTATTACTAGCAGCTATTTTATAATAAACATAACAACATAACAATTGTATGTAAGCAATTTGATATTTCACACTAGCATGTGAAAGAATAGAGCAGCTTTCATATCAATGTTAAATCAATAAAATGTTTGTTCTCACAGTGGTGATGTAGTAAGTAGACCACCTCCGCGCGCGCATAACACACACAAATACACCCTTCTTTGATCAAAGAGTATAGGCAGCCTAAAACAGAGAAGAGGTACAGACAACAAGCAATAATTAATCATAGTCATTTAAATGTGAAAGAAATGCATCAAATCAAAAATGTTAATCCATTAGTGAGTTACATGATCATTGTTAATTGGAAGGCCTACAACAGGTCATCAGGCCGTTATCTGCTAATCATTCAAAGCAAACAGACAAAGTCAATCCATAGAGCATCAGTCAATCAGTGGCACTTCTTCCCACCAGCCTGAGCCTGATTGTATGATCATCATCCTCCCTGTCCTTCCCCAGAGAGGGGAGGAGGGCCATTTCAGTGTTTCTCCACTAAGAAATGAGATGCGTGATATTAGGCTTAATGAGCTATTTTGGTGCGCAATTTCCATTCATTAGCAACAGCAAACACTAATTTCCTCATGGAGCGGCCTGGGGTCCAAATTACTCCAATTGTAGAGAGTATGTAAGGTGATCATTTATACAATAAATGCCCTTATAGAAAATAAACAACAACAAGATTTCATACTTTTACAATAATATCATACCTCTGATCATAGTACAGAAAAGAGCAGTGCGGATCATTCACAACGTTGATTATTTAGAACATACTCATAATCTGTTTATGCAATCAAAGTTGCTCAAATTTGATGACTTTGTTAAATATAATACATTAATAATCGTATATAAAGCATTTAACAAATTATTGCCGCCTAATCTACTACTTTTTTTTTAATAAGATGAGTGCAGGCTCATAACTTGAGAGGCTTTGGATATTTCTTAATGCCGAGAGCTCAAACCACTCATAAACGTTTTTGTGTGTCTGTATGCAAAGTAAAGCTATGGAACAAACTGGACTTACAACACAACCAATGCCAAACTATTAATTGATTTAAACTATTATACAAACATGGGGTCTGGTTCAAATATAGAGATGAGGGTTTTTAATTTGACCTGCTGCTGTACTCTGTCTCAAAGTGTTAACATGTGCTAAATGTTTCCTTACCATTATTGCTATGTTGCAGAGGTGGGACCAAGTCATTGCTTTGCAAGTCACAAGTAAGTCTCAAGTCTTTGCCCTCAAGTCTCGAGTCAAGTCCCGAGTCAAGACAGGCAAGTCCCGAGTCAAGTCCAAAGTCAAGACTAGAAAGTCTCAAGTCAAGTCCCAAGTCCTGCATTTTGAGTTTCGAGTCCTTCCAAGTCCTTTTAACCACAGACTAATATTTTTACACAGATTGTGTATGCTTTTAAAACGCTGTATTTATTTATTAAAACAAGTGCATTTGAAATTGCAGGAAAAAAAATAGTGCTGACATTGCAATTCATAATAGCACTATTAACCAGTCATTTTAATAGTTTAAACAATTTTAAACATTTAAAGGCCTACTGAAACCCACTACTACCGACCACGCAGTCTGATAGTTTATATATCAATAATGAAATCTTAACATTATAACACATGCCAATACGGCCGGGTTAACTTATAAAGTGACATTTTAAATTTGCCGCTAAACTTCCGGTTCGAAACGCCTCTGAGGATGACGTATGCGCGTGACGTAGCCCGGCGAACACGGGTATGCCTTCCACATTGAAGCCAATACGAAAAAGCTCTGTTTTCATTTCATAATTCCACAGTATTCTGGACATCTGTGTTCGTGAATCTGTTTCAATCATGTTCATTGCATTATGAAGAAGGAAGCTGAGCAAGCAAAGAAGAAAGTTCGAACGTAGTCAGCCACAACAGTACACAACCGGCGCTTCTTTGTTTACATTCCCGAAAGATGCAGTCAAGATGGAAGAACTCGGATAACAGAGACTCTAACCAGGAGGACATTTGACTTGGATACACAGACGCCTGTAGAGAACTGGGACAACACAGACTCTTACCAGGATTACTTTGATTTGGATGACAAAGACGCGGACGTGCTACTGTGAGTATGCAGCTTTGGCTTTTTTTTGCGTATGTACGTAACTTTTTTAAAATATATAAGCTTTATGAACCTTGGGTTAGGTGAACGGTCTTTTGGGCTGAGTGATTGTGTGTGTTGATCATGTGTTTGAATTGTATTGGCGTGTTCTATGGAGCTAGGAGCTAGCAGAGGAGCTAGGAGCTAGCATAACACGTACCGTACCGTACGTGCGCGTCACGTAAGTAACTTTTTAAAAATATATAAGCTTTATGAACCTTGGGTTAGGTGAACGGTCTTTTAGGCTGAGTGATTGTGTGTGTTGATCAGGTGTTTGAATTGTATTGGCGTGTTCTATGGAGCTAGGAGCTAGCAGAGGAGCTAGGAGCTAGCATAACAAACACGCAGGTGTTATTATGCAGGATTAATTTGTGGCATATTAAATATAAGCCTGGTTGTGTTGTGGCTAATAGAGTATACATATGTCTTGTGTTTATTTACTGTTGTAGTCATTCCCAGCTGAATATCAGGTACCGTGAGTATGCAGCCTTGGCTGCTAAACATTCGATAACTTGACCGTATGTGCGCGTCACGTACGTAACTTTTTAAAAATATATAAGCTTTATGAACCTTGGGTTAGGTAAACGGTCTTTTGGGCTGAGTGATTGTGTGTGTTGATCAGGTGTTTGAATTGTATTGGCGTGTTCTATGGAGCTAGGAGCTAGCAGAGGAGCTAGGAGCCAGCATAACAAACACGCAGGTGTTTTTATGCAGGATTAATTTGTGGCATATTAAATATAAGCCTGGTTGTGTTGTGGCTAATAGAGTATATATATGTCTTGTGTTTATTTACTGTTGTAGTCATTCCCAGCTGAATATCAGGTCACCCCCGGCTCTCACAGCATCTTCCCTATCTGAATAGCTTCAACTCCCCACTAGTCCTTCACTTGCACTTTACTCATCCACAAATCTTTCATCCTCGCTCAAATTAATGGGGAAATTGTCGCTTTCTCGGTCCGAATCTCTCTCACTTCATGCGGCCATCATTGTAAACAATAGGGAACTTTGCGTATATGTTCAACTGACTACGTCACGCTACTTCCGGTAGGTGCAAGCCTTTTTTTTTATCAGATACCAAAAGTTGCAATCTTTATCGTCGTTGTTCTATACTAAATCCTTTCAGCAAAAATATGGCAATATCGTGAAATGATCAAGTATGACACATAGAATAGATCTGCTATCCCCGTTTAAATAAAAAAAATTCATTTCAGTAGGCCTTTAACTCATTCCTTTACAGAATAAACACATTTCCAAAAACAAACATTAACATACTATTGGTTGTATTTTATGAAAATAACATTACCACAAAGTTGAGAAGGAGCAAAGATCTTCAATATTTGTATGTGAGAATCACAAAGAAATCTTCCAGGGGAGGATGACGCCCCTACAGGGGTTTGGTTTACAAACTTTCAGCCCCACCTAAAACAAAATTCACCAGCCGCCACTGATTATGATGCATTCTCATTTTAGGCAAAGTATAAGACAATACTTTCTTAACAGTATAATTGTAACCAGGAATAAGTCTTCAAGTAACACTATTCAAATACTAACATTGTTGGGTAAGACAGCATTTGGTTTTATTCTGAATCCAGTGAAACAGATTGGTGGTTTTAGCTGATATAAAGATTTTCAGGTGTTTATATATGTTTAAGTATTTGGCAGACGCTTTTATCCAAAGCGACATACATAAAAAATAGATATAAAACAATCACTGTAAACATTATCATTTAAGGGAAGAATGTAATACAAAATATCAATACAAAGTGTCAAGACAGAATAAACTCTCTGCTGCTGCAGCAACAGAGTTACAGTCTATAGGTCCCTAAAATATATAGATATCTAATGTATTCATACATTGTTTATGTAGGATATACGCATGTAAATATAATCTAATCATATTGTTCCTTCAACTTAAAAATAGCTGACCGTTTTTTCCCCCCTTCTCTGGGATTATATTCCCAGTTTTGATCTCGGACGTCTGGTCACTTATAGCGTATAAGAATATTATATTACTGTTAAGCAAACTATGAATAATAAAAACGCCAAAACATGTGTCCGTTATCATAGCTACACGTATGACAAAAAAAAGCGTGAAAATCAGTGGTATTCAGTGAGGTAAGATGAATTAAATTTGCTGACAGTTCATTGCTCCTGCCAAATGAATTGCACTGAGTGGAGCGGATCACCACTCCAAGATGGCGGCTCCGCGTCTCGTCTGCGCCAGTAGGCAGTAGCCTCAATGCTGCGTACCCTTATAAGATGTCTATGGTTATAACGTTAGCAGTGAGTTTGCAGCCTCACTGATTTAACTACACAGCAAATAAAAGTCATGTTACTTAGCCAATAAACGTTATCTTACATTCAAAACTTACCCTTCTTTGTGCAACTTCAAATGTCGAACGAAGTTGGAAGTTGTTGCGTCTCCGTCTGTAATATTCGAACTGCGTGATTTGCATACGGCAATTCGTTTTTTGTTGACCAAGTCGTAGTTTTTATACCCGAACGAAACCAACTTTGGCATAATTGTTTCTCACTGCCGCATTGTTTGACAAGTCATGTTCGGTGGTTGTCCTGCAATTGGATTGGATGAGAGCTGTGTGATGAAAACAACGTAGATCTAATTTGATTGGCTGTTGTACTGACAGCACACACGCTGACAAGCAGCACACACGCTTATAGACACAGACGTACAAAATGAAAGATACGGAGCGCTCCCAAATAACTTTTTAAGGTTTGGGTTTTGGGGAAAGTAGCAAGTCATGTCAAGTCAAAAGCCTCAAGTCCAAGTGAAGTCACAAGTCATTGATGTTAAAGTCTAAGTCGAGTTGCAAGTCTCTTTACATTTTGTCAAGTCGAGTCTAAAGTCATCAAATTCATGACTCGAGTCTGACTCGAGTCCAAGTCATGTGACTCGAGTCCACACCTCTGCTATGTTGTCTATTACTATTATTGCTTTGTTGTCTATTACCATTGTTGGTATATTCATTATTCCTACATTGTTGATACAAATTATTGTTACAGTGTAATAATTATTGTTACCTGTGGTAATGCCACTATGATACAACATCTGTATTATAATCCTTGAACAAAGTAAGAGTGAAACTCATGTGAATAATCACTGAATGGAGAACTGGGGGTGGGATTAAATAAATTATCTTCTTCCCACTCCCTTTCAGTCAAAACTGGACAATCATGCATTACATACTATATATTACCTTTTGCACTATATTAATTTATATTATTATGTGTTGTCAATTTTGTACTTTTTTTATGTCATTGCCTGAAATACATAAATAAATAAATGAAAATGAAATGAATGAATACCATGTCAGATAAATAACTTGTCACCATTTGTTCTCTAGAGCTGCAACTAACGACTATTTTTTATAGTCGACAAGCCATCTTAACGATTAGTCGGACTGTAAAGCGTACACATATTGAGTGTCTCTAATTTAGGCTAGCCATCAAGTTTAGAATTCAGATTGCGTTATTTTTAGAAATATACTTACTAACAACAAAGATGACTAATTGATTAATAAATATTTATTCATACTGTAACTATGCAGCTCATTCAGCTGTTACAAAAATTTAAGATATCTAATAAACTTTGGTCCATCTAAAAGTAAGGACAAGCAAAGTGCTAAAGACACAAAGTATCAATTTGTATGTAAAGAAAAAGGACAATAAAAAAGCAGCAATAAAAACAAATACCAAAATTAAAAGTTCCTCAAAAAGAAACAAGCATTTTGTGATGATGTGTTTAAAAAGCTGAACACTGGTATATACTGAATATCAATAAACTCCTGGCCTTTTTTTTTTTTTAGAAATCTAATACACTTAGTGTATATTAGGGCTGTGAATCTTTGGGTGTCCCACGATTCGATTCAATATCGATTCTTGGGGTCACGATTCGATTCAAAATTGATTTTTTTTTTCAATTCAACACGATTCTCGATTCAAAAACAATTTTTTTCCCGATTAAAAACGATTCTCTATTCATTCAATACATAGGATTTCAGCAGGATCTACCCCAGTCTGCTGACATGCAAGCAGAGTAGTAGATTTTTGTAAAAAGCCTTTATAATTGTAAAGGACAATGTTTTATCAACTGATTGCAATAATGTAAATTTGTTTTAACTATCAAATGAAAAAAAATATGACCTATTTTATCTTTGTGAAAATATTGGACACAGTGTGTTGTCAAGCTTATGAGAAGCGATGCAAGTGTAAGCCACTGTGACACTATTGTTCTTTTTTTAAATTTTTTTTATAAATGTCTAATGATAATGTCAATGAGGGATTTTTAATCACTGCTATATTGAAATTGTAACTAATATTGATACTGTTGTTGATAATATTCATTTTTGTTTCACTACTTTTGGTTTGTTCTGTGTCGTGTTTGTGTCTCCTCTCAATTGCTCTGTTTATTGCAGTTCTGAGTGTTGCTGGGTCGGGTTTAGTTTTGGAATTGGATTGCATTGTTATGGTATTGCTGTGTATTTTTTTGTTGGATTGATTAATTAAAAAAAATAAAATAAAAAATAAAATCGATTTTTTTTTAAATGAGAATCGATTCTGGTGAGAATCGCGATTCGAATGTGAATCGATTTTTTCCCACACCCCTAGTGTATATAATTGTATCATTGATGAATTCTTAACGTTTTAGCTATGTAATCGATCGTATCTTTAATTTCTTATGATATCTGCACATTGGTGTCTAATGTTTGTGTGTGAGTGTGTGTTTGTGTTTGACGTTTGTTATTGTGCATTTCTTCAATGCACTGAAAATGAATGCTGTTTACACCTACAGTAAAGTTCCTGACAAATAAAAACTACTTGAATTGATTTAGGCAAAGTTAAGCTGGCGGACTTTGGATAAAAAGATTTATTTTTCACACAACTTTGTCTAAGCAAGGTACAAGCTAATTATCCTACAGAGTTGAGACCGTATTCACTACTTTGTAAAATGGGCAAGGTATTCATGATTTGACAAGAATAAAATAAATGTTCCCACGCTTTACATGTTTTCAATTGCGAGTGGCAGCGTTGATTCACAACCCTCGGGAAAAACATGAGTGATGACGTCCAAACTATTGTCGACAAAATAATTTGTTGGCAAAAATTTTTTATTGTTGATATTTGTTGACAAATCGTTGCACCCCCAGTTTGCTCATATGTTGTGCTTTTGTTTTGTGCTATGAAGTAAACTTGAAATACTCTTTATAAGACAGAAAGATAGCCACACATTGACAAGATCAGAAGCTAAAGATGCTAAACTAATGAATGTACCATACTTTTAATTTTTCTGAGGGAACTCTCCTGAAGGAATCAATAAAGTACTATCTATCTATCTATAAATGCTCTAATTACCGTCACTATTCAATTAACCATGCATGGCATCTGCAAAAGCAATTAAAAGCAATTACGGTAGTTAAAAAATAAATAAAAAACATTAGTTCGTAGCTATTGCTGTGGGAAACATCCTTATATAGTTTCTTTATTACTGTAAGTCCACAAGATGGCAGTATCTGCAATAGATGACATCTGCCTATTACCTGACACCTGACATGTTAGCTACTTTTCTTTGTTTATAATGTTTATAATGTCTATTTTCTATTTCCTGCTGGACCTACTCTCTATTTTATGCTGCTGCTGTCATATATACTGTATATACTGTAATATTGTACATGGTCATTGGTTTATATTGTATATATGTTATAGACATAATATAATATATCTGTATATAAATTATTATGTACACATTATGTATATATTCGTATATATGTTAGATTTTTGTATAGCTTTCTTAATCTATTTATACCTGCATTGTCCTTTCCATCCTTACACTTTCCATCATTGTAACTGAGCTACTGTGTTGAACAATTTCCCTTGTGGATCATTAAAGTTTGTCTAAGTCTATGTCTAAGTCTATCTGCATTTAAAGTATCATAAGTGATCAGCATCCAGCAGCTTTGTTTATTAGCGTTTATTAGCTAGCTTTTAAAATGTTGCTACCCAGTCTTTGTGTGTTACACTTGTTGTACTGTTGTTTACAATCAATTTTCAGCACTATTAGGGCCTTATTCTCACACGTTTCTCTTATTCGTATTCTCCCATCCAGCCTATTCTCCTATCCACACTGCAGAGGTCAGGCACAAGTGTTTAAGTCTTGAATGAAGGCGGGCTCATTGCAAATGAGGCAGAGTTTTCCGTGATGCCTTTTTTCAAAGTTGCGTAAGAAATTGTGGAACATGAAGACGTACTAACACTTGTAAATGTCATTGAAAATCAAGGAAAAGATAACACTTTCAATTTGAAAAGGTTATATCAATCCAGGCAGTTCTTGTCACGTGTACAAGTGTCACCACGGTGATGTCGTGTGCACGCTACAAAATTTGTGTGCACGCTTCATACCAGAATGGCCCCGCTGATGGCCGTTACGATGCTGTGCACTCTCGTAGATGTTGCGTTTTTCTTTGTTTCTTGCATTGAACAAAGAGAGCACAGTCTACCAAGTCAAATTCCTTGTGTGGCCTTACTTCATTCCTTCCTTGCTGTATGTGAATAACAACCCATTTGTTTCACTTGTTTTTGTATCAAGTAGGGATGTGCCGATCGATCGGCCACCGATCAGTATCAGACGATTTTTTTTGAAAAAGTAAGTATGTGATAGGCAGCACGGTGGGCCAGGGGTTAGTGCATGTGCCTCACAATACGAAGGTCCTGAGTTCAATCCCAGGCTCGGGATCTTTCTGTATGGAGTTTGCATGTTCTCCCTGTGACTACGTGGGTTCCCTCCGGGTACTCCGGCTTCCTCCCACCTCCAAAGACATGCACCTGGGGATAGGTTGATTGGCAACACTAAATTGGCCCTAGTGTGTGAATGTGAGTGTGAATGTTGTCTGTCTATCTGTGTTGGTCCTGTGGTGAGGTAGCGACTTGTCCAGGCTGTACCCCGCCTTCCGCCCGAATGCAGCTAAGATAGGCTCCAGCAGCCCCCGCGATCCCGAAAGGGACAAGCGGTAAAAAATGGATGGATGGATGGAAGTATGTGATCGTGACTAGCTAGCAGCTAATTGTGTATCTCCATATCTATGTACACAGTGTGGAGAGACTCTCCTAAGTTAATAATAATAACCTCCAATACAGCAAATAAACTGTATTTTTTAGTATCTTAAGTATCATTATCAAGAATCAGTATCAAATATTAGCTTGAAACAACACCAAGAATAACATGCATCGCAAAGATTAAGAAGTGTAGCTGGAACCCCGTTACAGTAGAAAGTAAGCAGAAACTATAAAGTAGATTAATAAGAGTATAGAAAGACAGCTCTAAACTGTTGATGTGTCAACATTGTCACCACCCCAAGTACACGGCACGTAAGAAGGGTAGATAAATCCATAATTTGGTGTTGTAGACCCACCTATCAGTATATGATCGAAACTAGAGTGATATGGTAGATATTTTTATTTTCTTGAAAACATTTTTTTAGTTTTTGCTCATGTTTAACAAATTTAGGGACTACTTCCTTGGACACAGGAGGACTTTGAAGGCAAAAATTATTTAAAGTTAAAAAAGTACCAATGATTGTCACACACACACACTATGTGTGGCGAAACTATCCTCTGCATTTTGACCTATCACCCTTGATCACCCCTGGGAGGTGAAGGGAGCAGTGAGCAGCAGCGGTGGCCGCGCCCGGGAATAATTTTTGGTGATTTAACCCCCAATTCCAACCAATGATGCTGAGTGTCAAGCAGGGAGGTAATGGGTCCCATTTTTATAGTCTTTGGTATGACTTAAAAGAGTAATATATAGTAGTTTTTCATTTTGTTTAGTTATTGTGTACAATGTACTTGGTTTTGCTCAAACAATTATATGTACTGTAATAAAAACTAATAATGAAGTATGTTTAAATATTGTGTTGATATTGTTAAACTGTCAATAGCACTCACCATAAATAAATATGAAAAATGTACAGTTAATACATGTGGTTGGTATCGGAATCGGTATCTTAAATCCCTGATCAAAACATTAATTAATTAATTAATATCAAAGAGTTGTGTTTAGTACAAATGTTTGCGAAGCTGCGATGCGTCAGAGGGTCTTAGACAGCTGTTTGTGTCTCTCTGTGTTTTTGTTTGCTTACAGGGGGAGCATGACAGCCGACAGTTTGATATTAACTGTGTTAACACTCAGTAACATTATATACGTATTTTATATTAAATAGTCACAAATAGTTCAATGATCAATAACCGTCTGTTAGTACCAGGATGTTCAAACACGGCCGAAATGTACGGTCACCTTCTGCTGTGGTCGCATATCTTTTTCTTTTTCACTCAAGCAGACGACAACAATGTGCATTTTGATTTTTGATAGCTATTACAGAGTAGCATAATGGTACTTTTATCTTCATTTCAATGGATGTTTGCAAGTATCAGGATTGAAGCAATCAGATTTAATACTTTTCTGAGAGTTTATTGTATTTAATAATGTTATTTTACGTGTGGTGTACACTGCCACCAAACTTATGTTTCCCCTCTCCTGAGGCCCATGACGCATTGCAGCCTTAGAAGCACGTCGGAGAAAAAGTACTGTACTTAAATTAATGGGAGAATACATGGAAGGCCGGATTTGACAAGGAAAACTCACATTAAAGGGATGCCCCACCCAAAGTGCGTATCTTTCATGAAGGCGTGCAGTGACAGACTTAAGTTGAGGGGGTAAATGCTGCGTGGCCAAAACGTGCACAACTCAGAAGCGCATAGTAGTATAGGCCCCTAATGCTGTCTCAGAAGTTGGTTGTGTTGCTACTGTGTTGTGACCTCTTTGTGCTAGGCCAACACAAAGGCCTGGTAGCTTCCACATGACTTTGAAGCTGTTCTGTTTAAAGTCAACTTTACTTACGCTTTTGTAAATCAGAGTATCCTAGAGCAGTTCTCGGAAGTAAACATTACCATTAGCAAGAAAAGTCAATATGACCAAAGTGTGTTTGTTTTATGACAAGAGCAGAGAGAGGGTTCAAAGTACCTACACAAGAACAAAGTCCACATCATCATCATCATCATCATCATCATCAACAACACACCAGGGAGAGACTGAAAGGAAATGGATTAAATAAGACAAATCGGAGTGACACATTCACTCTAATGCTGTGTTGGAGAGTTAACAGAACGCAGTAGCTCATCCACTCTTGACTTCTAATGACAAATCCAGCAACAAATCAATAATAGACTCAAAAAATGAATCAAGCACTAACTTGAGCAACGAATCGGCCAAGGACTCCAGCAACAGGTTAAGTCCGACTCAAGCAACGACTCAAACAAAGACGCAAGCAAAGAATCAAGCAACAACTCAAGAAAAGACTCAATCAACGATTTAAACAACAACTCAAGAAAAAACACGAGCAACAACTCAAGCACCAAATACAGCAAAGATTGAACATAGACTAAAGCGACGTTGTGACACCAGTTGCCAGCACTTCTTGTGAGTATGTCTTTTTAAACAACAATTCAACAAGAAAAAAGTTAAACAAAATTTGGAATATTGTAAGAGTGACGTGTTACACTAAGGGTCTGATCTGATTTACTAAGATCCAAACACCACACTAAAAAGCGTGTGCAATCTACAAAATATATAGTGAAGTGAACTTGTTTTCAGTAAAGTACAGCTGCCGAACACCCACCTGGAAAGATCGCAATACTTGCGCTTGCTGTTAGAGCATATACTGCCAAAAGAAACAAAAGAGGAAATCAGAGGAAGAAAAGAACGATGCTGTATGTCTAAAAAACAAAAGAGCCAAAACTCTAATAAACATTGGTCCGGCGTATTCAAGATGGAGGGCATTGCGGGCCGGTCTTGGACTAACTTTGGACGCGCAAGTGGTTGTTTTCCTTCTAGTCAGGTAATCTAATGTTCCATTTTACTATATTTTGTGTATCCTTTTTGCGTGGCAACGTGTGTTACTGATAGTCTGCAACAAAATACGAACTAGGGGATCCTTCGATGCGACTTCTAGACTGTCAACAACCTATGTGTGTGCACGTACAGCCTTGCGCGATTTCATGCACTTCCAGAGAGGGAGGCGAATGGGAGGGACTATCCGCAAGCTGTGCAGAGTGGGGGGCAGGATTTACAGTTTGAATTCTGCCTGGTGACACAAGATTCAAGTATCCCAGCTTTAACGCAATCCGCTTTGCACACGTTGAGGAGATCAGCTAACCTTGAGTAAATCAGGCCCTAACACTTCTATGAAAATAAATCATAATTTTAAGGAAAGCGTGAATGGTCATAAATCAAATTGCATTTTTCTGGAGATACAAGTCATAGTACTGTGATATTACAGCTGCGTAATCTTAACAAATGACAACGAAAAACATAATGTTACGATATGCAGGGGAGAGGTGACGGCGACAGACACTAGATGGCAGTATGGACAAATATTTATTATGTATATATATATATACATATATATATATATATATATATATATATATATATATATATATATATATATATATATATATATATATATATATATATATATATTCAATATATATAATAATAACATCAATACTAATAATATAAACTAAGGAAATGGAGTGTGAACTAGATCCGAAAGGGAATGAGTGTGTGGTGTAAGACTATGTGTGTAGTTAACTGAAGTGTGTTACCAAGTGTTGACGAGAGCAACGGGCAGTCCATGGGGCAGGCAGGTGATCCAGGGCGAGAGAGAAGCGTCAGAGAAGGAAGTCCAAGCGGGAGGTCGAGAATCCAAAAGGCAGTCCGGGGGGCAGGGGAACAACAAGGGATCACAGACACAGGGGAACACGGGAAGCGAAGGGTAGAAGACTATACTCCGGCGCCGCCTGGCAGGTTCTGCGAGCTTATGAAGGCAGGTCCTTCATTAAGTGCAGGTGTGCAGAATGCCGGTGATCGTTTGCAGCTGGCGGCTGCTGCGGGGCAGGGACGCGCATGGCGCGCTCCTGGATGGGCGCGCCCGTGGGCGTGTCCCGAGGTGCGCTCACTGGAGCGCACAGACAGATGAGAGGCGTTGGCAGGAGTCTGAGACATAACAGTACCCCCCTCCTTATGGACAGCTTCCAGATGTCCTACCGGTTGTACCACAAAAAACACAGGAACAAAAGTCAAGGGCGGGCGGAGGGGTGAACTGGTGGTGGGTTGCCGGCCCAAATGTCCCCGAATCCACCGGGTACGAGTCTGGTGGCGGCGGCGAGTAGAATGCCGCTGAGGCCGGCGAGGCGGGCGACCAAGGTACGGCCACCATCTTGGCCGTCGGAAAGGCGGACGCGAGTGGCGCCATGGTGCGTCTTGCCGGAAACAAGAAGGAGACGTCTGAGGCGAAGAGGATGACGTCTGAGGCGAAGAGGATGACGTCTGAGGCGGCGTGGAAGCGGCGGACATCATCGGCGGCGTGGAAGCGGCGGACGTCATAGCCGGAGACGAGGAGGGCAGCTGAGGAGCTGACCGAGGTGATGAAGCCGGCGCAGCAGGCCGAGGTGCAGAGGTCGGCGCTGCAGGCCGAGGTGCAGAGGTCGGCGGCGCTGGCCGAGGTGCGAAGGTGGACGCTGCTGGCCGAGGGGCGAAGGACGGGGTCAGCCTGGGAGCTGGTGGAGAAGCGGGGTCTACCCTGGGGACTGGTGCTAACTCAGGGGCTAGCCGAGGGACTGGTGCTAACTCAGGGACTAGCCGAGGAACTGGTGCTGGCTCAGGGGCTAGCCGAGGAACTGGTGCTGGCTCAGGGGCTAGCCGAGTGACTGGTGCTGGCTCAGGGGCTAGCCGAGGGACTGGTGCTGGCTCAGGGGCTAGCTGAGGGACTGGTGCTGGCTCGGACGCTAGCCGAGGGACTGGTGCTAGCTCGGACGCTAGCCGAGGGACTGGTGCTAGCTCGGACGCTAGCCGAGGGACTGGTGCTAGCTCGGACGCTAGCCGAGGGACTGGTGCTAGTTCGGACGCTAGCCGAGGGACTGGTGCTAGCTCGGACGCTAGCCGAGGGACTGGTGTTAGCTCAGACGCTAGCCGAGGGACTGGTGCTACCTCGGACGCTAGCCGAGGGACTGATGGCTGTGGCTGGGAAAAACGAAAACTGGGTGGAATTAGTCTGGCCGGGGGTAGCCTGTCTTGGTGCAGCTGCGCTGCCCCATCAGCACAGCCACCAGTTTTACCCCCGCCCTCCGAAAGCGGATGCCAGACACTTCTAGCTAGCTGAGGAACAGACACCAAGGGTGGGAGGAGGTTGTCCAGGCGACGGGTAAATTCCTCCTTGCTCACATCACTGCTAAACATGCCCTTCCACGAAAGTTTGGCAGGACATGACAACTCCTCCGGTGTGGAGCGAAAAAAAGAAAAAGCCATGGTGATTTGGGCAAAAATAGAAGAGAGAAAAAAAAATTTCACTGGGGCGGGGCTAATGTCACTGGGGCGGGGCTAAAGTCACTGGGCCGTCAGGTCCCTAATCAATTGGCCGGAGTATACTGTTACGATATGCAGGGGAGAGGTGACGGCGACAGACACTAGATGGCAGTATGGACAAATATTTATTATGTATATATATATATATATATATATTCAATATATATAATAATAACATCAATACTAATAATATAAACTAAGGAAATGGAGTGTGAACTAGATCCGAAAGGGAATAAGTGTGTGGTGTAAGACTATGTGTGTAGTTAACTGAAGTGTGTTACCAAGTGTTGACGAGAGCAACGGGCAGTCCATGGGGCAGGCAGGTGATCCGGGGCGAGAGAGAAGCGTCAGAGAAGGAAGTCCAAGCGGGAGGTCGAGAATCCAAAAGGCAGTCCGGGGGGCAGGGGAACAACAAGGGATCACAGACACAGGGGAACACGGGAAGCGAAGGGTAGAAGACTATACTCCGGCGCCGCCTGGCAGGTTCTGCGAGCTTATGAAGGCAGGTCCTTCCTTAAGTGCAGGTGTGCAGAATGCCGGTGATCGTTTGCAGCTGGCGGCTGCTGCGGGGCAGGGCATGGCGCGCTCCTGGATGGGCGCGCCCGTGGGCTCACTGGAGCGCACAGACAGATGAGAGGCGTTGGCAGGAGTCTGAGACATAACACATAATTTATTAAGATTTGTTCAAATGTTGCTCAAATGGTAAGATTTTACTTAGAAAAAAAACTACTTTATTATTTTCCCCACCTCATAAAATGTTTCACTCCCTGCTAAACCTAAAACCATTGAAGAAAAGAGGTGTACGAGGAGATGGAGGGGGGGGTGGGGGGGGGGGGTGGCACACATTTCTTTAATAATGTTAATAGCCAGGAAAGTGCCATTGTGACTCAGAATCTCTTTTGCAACATTTTAACACCAAAAATGTTTGGCACTGGGGAGCGAGGTGGGTGAAGTGTCTTGCCCAAGGACACAACCATGACTGGATACAATTATGAACCTGGAACCCTCAAGTTGCTGGCACAGCCACTCTACCATCTGAGCCACGGCACCCCTTACATCGCTATGCTAGGTGTACTTATGATAATCCATCCATCCATCCATTTTCTACCGCTTGGGGTCGCAGGAGTGCTGGAGCCTATCTCAGCTGCATTTTGGCGGAAGGCGGGGTACACCCTGGATAAGTCGCCACCTCATCGCAGGGCCAACACAGATAGACAACATTCACAATCACATTCACACACTTAGTTATTTAGTGTTGCCAATCAACCTATCCCCAGGTGCATGTCTTTGGCGGTGGGAGGAAAATAGAGTACCCGGAGGGAACCCACGCAGTCACGGGGAGAACATGCAAACTCCACATTGAAAGACCCCGAGCCCGAGGATTGAACCCAGGACCTTCGTACTGTGAGGCACACGCGCTAACAACTGTACCACCGTGCTGACCACTTATGATAACTATACACAAATTATAATATTTATAGTCGCGGTTGAGTGGGGGGCGGAAAACACTGTAATTGAGGAGCACTGGCTTATATTATAATCTTTATCGTTTCGCATTCTGCAGGGGCGTGATGGAGATTCTGAGCGGTCCGTGGGCTGGTCTGACTCTGCTGCTAAGACAGACAATGACAAAGTCTGAAGCAGAGACAGACAGCTGTCTACCATTGTGGCTTCCAGGTCTGCTCCTGTTCCTGTCAGTCTTTGTGCTGCTGTTACAACTGATGGTCTACCTCCACTGGAAGTTGGGCCAGGGTATGCAAGCATGCAATTAACTTTTATTTATTAAGTATTTTCCATACTTGCCATGCCATATGTTTGCAAAACTTATATAGGTACAGTAGGAAGGAGAGGGCTCTCTCCATCCAGAGCTATTAATACTCCACAATAAATACATTTATTATTTGCATAAAATGTACCCAGAACACAGGATTATTATATAGGATATTGACCAGAAAAGGTGTCCCGGCAGTATATGAAATACTCTTCTCTAAAAACAGCCACCAATACATGAAAGTTTTTAAAAAATCAGTTAAACATTTCTCTACAGACTAGCCTTACACAGATTGATTGACAGCGATTGCTTATAGTGATTGTTGATTTTCACTTAATATACCATGTGTTAATGTTGTCATGTGGAATGTGTATTGAATTTGATCACCTACCGCACCTTTTTGTATGCTATTTCATGTTGTTATTGCATTTCATTGTTATTATTTTGTGTGAAGCACTTTGTGACTTATATTTGTAGAAAATGCTTTAGAAAGAAAATCTTACTTACCAAAGATTTAGGACATCTACCGGAAGTGGAAAGGGTTGATTTCCGCCATCTAAATATTGGGGGGAGGAGAGAAAATCAATAAACAGCTATCGAAAAAAAGCTAATATAAAACCTAGCACCTTTTCTGAAGATAAACCAAGTTCCTCTATAAGTACAATTATGTGACTCAAGTTATTTATTCAATGTGTTATTATACTAATAAATGGTACTACCGGACGTGAAACATTTTGATTTCCGCCATCTAAATAATGAGGGGAAAAATCAATAAACAGCTTTCGAAAAAAGCATATATAAAACCTAGAACCTCTTTTGAGGATAAACCAAGTTTCTCTATAAGTACAATTATGTATGTGTTATTAATAATAAATTGTACAGTGCTATCGTCAGCTAGCCAACACAAGCTAACAAAGGTTGGTTGGCTGTGACACAAAATATATGAAAAAATACTTTAATGCAGTAAAATGACTAAAGGTGGACAATTTGTAAGGGATTTATAGCAACTTTAAAGTGATATAGTGTCTCAAAATTAACTTACATTCTGTTTGTAGCTCAGTTGGGCGTCGACTGATATGCGACCGCCAAGTTTGATAAACCATCCATCCATCCATTATTTGCATTATGTAAAAACGGTGTTATACTTCTTGTATTCGGACTCGCGCATGCGCAGAAATGTAACTGCAACCTGCAAATATCAACTCGGCGTTAATTGTTTTAAAGAACTGTCCCGCAATAAAAGTGACCCAGGTGTAAGTATAGGACAGTTTATACACACATCGTGGGTTTGGTTTTGTCTTGAATATATTGACTCTTTTTGCTGTGTCCACAGTGGAGGCTGACTTAACTGCGTTGTCACATAACCACAGCGCCATCTTCAGGCCGATCCAGCGAAGTGCACACCCGAGAAGGAGGAGCGTTGGCTAACATTAAGTTTGGCATCATTTTGCAAATTGACATTTTAGTGCCGAATATTCGGACACGTTTGACTGTTTTATTTAAAGATGAAAGGAAATGACAAGACAAGAGTATTAAAATCCTTTATTGAAAGTGTTACACAGGGAAAGAGTTGCTTTGTGTAATACAGGACAATTAAATGTCTAGAAAGAAACCTAGTGTGGACACAGGTGGGCTACTGTGGAGCAGTGGGGCAGCTGGTGGACTTTCAGAACATTCTCATGTTTTCTTGCAAGTGTGAGTGGGAAAATACAAAACGATGCTGCAAGCTGGTTTTGATTGTTGACAACAAATTGCATTTTACAGATGATTTTTTTTTTAAAGGCAGCATTTGTGACTTTGCAGAGCTGCCTTGATTTGAGAAATCCTGGTAAATTCACACGTACATTTACTAGGACCACCAGGAAAGCTTTAGATAGGCAGTCCCACTACTCCTAATTTCTAAAAAGACAGCTACAAGAAGCTAGTGAATGGTGTTCATTAAAAAACAAACATCAAAGAGAAAATCTTAAGTTTTACAGAAGAATAGACTGGGCAAAATACCTCTACAGCATGTGACGTATTATGCAACATGTTTTCTTATTTATTTAAAAATCTTCTTTGCCAGAAGATCAAACTGGAATGTCATTGCAATGCAAATGTTGAATACAGAAACAATAAGAATAACACTTGGGGTTCAAAAAATTATATTTAAAAGTGTACTCAAACAAATCAAATTCAAATGTTTTTACTCCAGTCAAAACAGGACAGTGTGGCTCAATCTATAGACACGGAATGTTATGTAGTTTTTTAAAATGTTCATATTTATCTTAGTGCTAATCACGATTATGTGCATCTTTCACCCTTTCAATGCTGCGTTCACTGCCCCTTGTTGTGTGTAAAAAGCAGCACCGTCAAACCTAAAACAGGCTGATTTTTTTTTTTTTAAATGACATCACAATTGCAAAACTTTCATTTAGCCAAGCACAAAATATGACTTTAGTCTAGACAAACGGTACCAGTGGTGATCATGTGATCTATACATGTTTAGTTTCTTGTTTTCCGTTTTTACGTTCAGTATACTAAATAGTTTTACCTTGACATGTTTCAACTGTCAACTGGTGTCTTCTCATACCTGACAATATTTGCATTTCAAAGAGATATTTTCTGGAAAGCAAGGGACAATTCTAAGGGTTTCCCAATACAACGTTTTCAGTTCCGATACTGATATTGGAGCCTTGAGTATTGGCAGATTGATTCGATACGATACGATACGATACCAACATACTTTAATTATTTTGTACTGTGAAATGTTAAAAAAAAATGTTGGCTAAAGTGAAATTAGTCAAAGAACAATGAATGGTAGGTATGAAAAACACTAATATATTTAATATTGACCATCTGAAATGGATGTATGCTTTCTCTAAGTTGAAGTGGAGTGATATTTTGACACCCAGTGGTCACAGTAATTCATTAAATGAAGCTCCTGACGCAGTAAGCTGAATGATGCAGACATGTTTGTTACTGGATACTTTCTAATACACGTCTGTGTAAGTAATATGTAAGTACAATTATTTGATACTTGTTTATATTGATAAATGTGCTCTTTTAGACTGCAATATTGTTCAATTAAGGACACTTATTACATATGTCTAGCTTGTGTGGTATTGTGTGCTTAGCTGTTGTGTAGCTGCTAGGTCCTAGCAGCCTGTAGCCTACCATGTTTACCTTTTGTAAATGACTTGACTAAAATACAAGAAAAGAACAACCTTGTGTGCTTATTGTAGGACATTTAGATGTTAACTGTAAACAAGTAAACACGCTGCAGGACTGCTTGTATCAAAGATTGTACCACACAGTTATGCAAGCGCATATATTCCCATACTTGTTTTTTGCTGATACCTCAGCGATATTCAATTTCAATAATGGATCGGGACAGCCCTAGAAAATGTTTCCACCTTCCAATAATTTCCACCAGAAAGACCAGAATTTCCCCCGATCAATGTTCAAATGCAAATATGAACCGACTGTCCACTGTAAGGTACTTGCCAATATTTTCATTTTTAAATGAGAGAAAAGACGGGAGAGAAAGAAGAGCACAAAACTCCCAGAGAAAAAGTTAAAAGGTAGTCTCCGTCATAAGTGTCACCTAAGCACCGTGACATGTCACTTATCAGCTGTACTTTAGTGGCGTGGAATATTTAAGAAATTAAACATTCACTCAATAAGAAAACAAAATGAGCCATTGTGTTCTCTACGCATCCTGTCACATTCACCTCACCTCCATGTTGTCTTTTCATATCAACTTCAGGTTGTCTGTGTAAAACCACCGGGAGGGTTCAAACAGTGAGAAAAAGCCACCTCGCAAACATTTAACTCGCCTAAATAAAAATGTGCTCCCTTGCCTGTCTGCATAGGAACAGGAACTACACATACCATTTGTAGCGTCAAATCATGCCCATTTAGTACACAAATCTAGTTTGAAATGCTGTGAACACACAAATGTAGAAGAGGAGCAGAAGAAGAACGAAAAGAGAAGCTTGAGGAATGAGTGGTTGGTACCGTTAGTGAGTGATAATGGTTGTTTGGCTAGTACTGTACTGTACTGTACATTTGACTGCAATATCGTCACAAGGAGGGAAGATGCTAAGAGCAAACTAACGCGTCTGAAGATGGCGCTATATGACAGTGTGTGGGAACAATGATGGTAATCATTTATCTTGCTTATTCAGCTTGTACATGAGTATTGTCTCTTTTGGTAAACACTTTAAAAACACTATAAATGTTAGCTAACAGAAGTGTTTTTCCCGCTCCCTCAGCGTATTGTCATTATTTGATTTTGTTTTAGAGGGACCGATGTCTTGGAGGAGGCGCGCTCTCTCTCTCTCTCGCTTTTGTCATGATGATGATGAGATGGTCGTCCTTCAGGATGGGCTCTTCAGCTCTGCATGTCAGGAGAAAGGAGAGGGGAAGAGCTGCAATCAGCATCCGTGAATTGACAACCTTGCCTATATTTACATATTGACCACGCCCCCTCATCATTGGAATAATCCTCAAACCATCATCAACACAGTGCAACCTCTACACAACAATACTTCTGAGACACTTGTGTGGGTGTGGAAACCGTTCCCGTCCCTACATAATGGAAATGGAAATAATCTGTTACAGGGTCAAACTGGCCATGGTAACCTTTATTTACAATTTAGGCAACCTCTGAAGTCTTATTTTCACAACTGAAATGGAAATACTTGTGTAAAATAAGGAGTATCCTTCACTATAAAGTCACACGAGTGTAAACAGAAGTGAACCACAGATACAAGTCAAACCTTGATACAAGTCCAACACTATTTTCTTCTCTTAACACACGAATGTCTGCTTAAAAAAAAAGCCGAAGAAAAAGTAAAAGCGCAGACACTGCGTTATTTTTTAGCTCTAGTCAAGTCATGTGTGACAATTTTCCTACTTTGGAAGCCTAATTTTCCCCCCAAAAACCTCAAAATTTTTAACACCCCAGGGCCTTTAGGCTTTAATATTATATTAGCTACGATAGAATTATATATGAATATAATTGTACGGATCCTAGGGCGTGTATTTTTGGGAAAACTATCCAAATCAATGAATGACTTCATTAATCAAAATGAATGAATTACAAATGATAGCAGCACAGCATGCAGAGTGAAAAACTGGGAAAAAAAATACAGTCACAATTAAAAAGCTGTGAAAATACTTAGAGGTTCCACTGTAATGGTACTAATATTAGATTTTCTAATATTATTATTGATGTTAATGATGCAAATTATTCTTAGTATTACTATTGATGTTTTTTTATGATGCTAATATTACCAAATACTAGTACAGGTAAAATACTTACTATTTTATTATTGTTTATGTTAACATTAGCAAAGATTATTAGTGTTGAGGTTAAAGGTGCCATATGTAATAACGTGGCCAGAAATTATACTGCAATCACAGTCAAAATTGTGTAGTCCCCTCCCTCTCTCCCTTGACTGAGGTTGCCAGATACGCAGCCGAATCCAGCTCAATTGACTGGGCGATTCCAAGGAACTTCAAACTTCCACTGCCTCTTACTCGGGATTTAAGTGCTGGGACCATAATAGCTGACCAGACAAGCGTTTTGTCAATAACAAATCTCTAACCAACACATTTTACACGGAATTTAGGCTATTTTCCGGAAGAAGTACGTTATGCCTGCGTACAATATCACAACAAATGGCAATCATATGGTTATTGTCAGTACTATCAGAAAACAAAGACTAAAACTACAACCAACGCTAGCAATGGTTATACTGGGGAAAATAAGTAGAGCATGCTTAGCAGCCTAATGTACGCCCAAAACTAAAGAGACATTTTACCAAGGTATGCCTATAGGCTATACAAATGAGGAATTATTTAATAATGTGATTTGGCTGTCTCCATACGTTTCGCATTGCCATGATGACAGTTGTGCTAATGTTGGAACCCATTTCCTCAGCGTATCAGCATATTGAGAACGAAATAGGCACTGACACTACCCATATCCACATAGGTTTTATTTGTCGAAAATATATTTTGCCCTGTCAGTTCAAATACACATTGACATACAGGCTAACGGGCATATATTTCCCCCGTTAGCCTATATGTCGATGTTAGCATGCTTAACATTGCACTAGGAGCGAAGCACCATCACACAAACTTACTAACCTTATTAGAAAAGATCATAGACTGTATTGGACAATACAGTTTACATACGAAATGTCCATTTCCATTTATTACAAGTAATAAGAAAACGTAAATGCCTAACTTACCTATCAAGGAGGAAATTTGGCGTCAGATGAAAAAATCTTATCATCCTTCAATCGTCTCCATCTTTTGAAGGCATCTCTGATACAAATCCTAATTTTGTTCCTGGCTTTGTCATGAATAAATTGAGAATCGTAACAACGCCTTTTAGATTTACTAAGATCTGACATGTTTAGTAACTTTACCAGTGGCAGTAGCCAGACGAAGAGGGGGGTGCGTAACCGGCAACCTGGATGTGACACTCTCACGGACTTTCTAATTGGTCAAAGGGTGGAGGGCGGGACATCGAAATGAAAACAATAACAAGATTTTGGGGCTGTAAATTTAATTTTGAAATGAGCATATTCCGGCTGAACTACTGTTATCAGTTAAAGAAATATTAGAAAAAAAACATGTTTTATTAATGCATTTTGACATATCAGGGCCATTTAATGATGACTTGACATGCAATTATTACATATGGCTCCTTTAAAGATACCGGTAATAACATTAGGAAAAACGTACTATTACTTTAATTCACATTAATGATGCTAATATTAACAAATAGCAGTACTGTATTACTACTGTTGTTAATTAAGCTAATATTAGCAAATAATTGCTACTATCGTTATTGATGTTAATGATGATAATATTTGCAAAGGCTTACTATATTATTGATGTTAAAATGAGCAAAGACTTACTAGCATTATCATTGATGTTGATCCTAATATTAACTAACACTTATGAGTATTATTTTTGATGTTAATAATGCTAATATTAGCAAATACTTACTAGTATTACTATTGATGTTGATGCTAATATTAACAAAAACTTACTAGCATTATTATTGATGTTGATGCTAATATTAGCAAAGATTTACTAGTATTATTGATGTTGATCCTACTGTAATATTAGCAAACACTAGTATTATAATTGATGTTCAAATTTGCAAAGACCTACCAGTATTATTATTGATGTTGATGATAATATTAGCAAAGACTTACTATTAATATTAATGATGTTGGAGCTATTATTAGCAAAGACTTGCTATTATGGTTGATATTAATGATGCTAATATTAGCAAAGACTTACTATTATTATTGTTGATGTTAATAATGCTAATATTAGCAAATACTTACTAGTATTACTATTGATGTTGATGCTAATATTAACAAAAACTTACTAGCATTATTATTGATGTTGATGCTAATATTAGCAAAGATTTACTAGTATTATTGATGTTGATCCTACTGTAATATAAGCAAACACTAGTATTATAATTGATGTTAAAATTGGCAAAGACCTACTAGTATTATTATTGATGTTGATGATAATATTAGCAAAGACTTACTATTAATATTAATGATGTTGGAGCTAATATTAGCAAAGACTTGCTATTATGGTTGATATTAAGGATGCTAATATTAGCAAAGACTTACTATTATTATTGTTGATAATAATAGTGCTAATATTAGCAAAGTCTAAGTATTATTATTGATTTTAATGACACTAAATTGGCCCTAGTGTGTGAATGTTGTCCGTCTATATTGGCCCTGCGATGAGGTGGTGACTTGTCCAGGGTGTACCCCGCATTCCGCCCGAGTGCATCTGGGATAGGCTCCAGTAACCCCCGCGATCCCGTGAGGGAAAAGCAGTAGAAGATGGATGGATGGATGGATGGATGGACTCTAATATTAGCAAGACTTACTTGCAATATAATCAATGTTTTATATGATGCTACAGTAATAATGGCAAAAGGGACTATCATTACTAATACCTGAGTTGTGTCAATCGTCCTCCTCGGCCAGTTCAGTTTCTTTATGAACCACCACTCTGGTGACAGACATGTCAGGATGTTGCTCTTTGGCCTCCTTAATGGCCTGGGCCAGAGCCTGCAGTGCCAGTAACCACCAGGGGGAGAGGCAGCAGCGAGCACAAGCAGGCAGGTTGGTGTGCAAGAGAGGGAGGGAGGTTGTGACAAAATGAAAAATGCAACAGAAGAACATAAAAAATGGAGAAGGAAGCTGGATGATCACAGCGACATGTTTCACATTCACAAGAAAGAAGTAGCAGGAAATTAAACCAAGCACATTCCAAACTAAAATATGTTCAAATGTAAGCCACATGTCAGTTCTTACATTTGTTATGAATGCAACATGAGGACAAAGTAACAAAAAGCAGTGGAGGGAGATCCATGCTGATGTAAGCATCTGTGACTTAAGCTAAGCTTTTATTACGAAGCTAAAATGCTGCGAGCTTCATCATGCTAACATCAGCAACATGTTTGTTTTTAAGTTCCTCCAACCTTTGCTAAATCCAGACTAACTCTTTGATAAGAGTGACGGTGAGGCACTGACCTGGTCGTGGTCGATGTCGCAGTCGCCGGTGATGACGATGCGCTTCTCAATCCTCGTCTCTGACAGGCCGCCCTTTAATGTCTGCAATGAGTTCATTCAAATGTTCAAATCCACTTAGTTTTTCTACACACACGACGTTCCTCGGCCAATCTGAGGAAACCGTTAACGTCAAATTACGTCACCTCTGAAAGACATTAGACTTTGACAAAATAACCCATTACATCATTCCTTATGAAGTAACTAACGTGCTGAAAAAAATAATAATTAAAAGTGGGATCACATTGAGGGGGAATTAAACTCACGACTCTGGCACCATGACATAAGAGCATCAATAAATGATCGACCTTTTATCATATAAAGTATGTCTGTATAATTCGATATTGCAATACCCTGCAGAGCATATCTTTAATGACATCTAGTTTTTAAACGCTGTTGTTAGTGATCAAATAATCAGTTGCACTGTATGTTAGTTTTATTTAACTCATTTTTACACAAGTCCAACAGTCATGAAGGTTAGAATATGAGTTCAATAATCCTCTGTAGAGTAAATACTTTCATTTTGTTAAGCTCATACAGGAAAAAATGAAAATGAATATGCATTGTGATCTTAATTATGCGGCGCTACTCTGGGAGGCTGGTTTGTATGCGTGTGTGTGTGTATACCTTGGTAATGTGCGTGGTGGTGGTGGTGCACAGAGACTCTGAGGTGATTGTCTGAGCTGTCATCAACACTCCGGGCTCGCCGTCGCCACTTCCATCAAGCTGAAACAAAACAGAAGAGGAAGAGAGATGAATATTTAATTAAATAAACCAAACTTCCCTCATCTAGATTCTCCTTAGCACTTTTACCCCTGCAGGAGAAATAATGAATATTGAGTGACGTCACATTATTGACACACTCACACACGCACACACACACCACAACTGCTGCACCTGTGCGGCTTCGTATGTGATGGTCTTGGTTTCCGTATGTACGATGGGCACTTCCTTGGTGGCTATCTCGCTTTTCTGCGCCGCAAACGTGTCTGATATTGTCACCATTTCTGTCTTTACCACAGGTGGCTGGTAGGGGGCGACAGAGAGAGGGGAGGAGAGAGGGTTAATGCATTAAAACTGGACTTGTTAGGAAAAACAAACAGGGCCACTGAGAGGGCAAATGCACTTCCAGTTCAATATATTAGTTTTAGTATTTATTAGTTGTGTTAGCCTAAAGGGCAAATTTCATCACTATCAATCGTAGCATTGATCATATTGAAAGACAAGCGACCGACCATTTCCACGTGCATACATGCACCCAGGAAAACAAGGCAACATCACGAAACAACACTGAGACGCTTCACAAGCGGCATGACTGTGAAGCATCTTTGTTGTCAACATGCAGCGTGCACAAAAACAACACACAACAGTAGGGGTGTCCTGATACAACCTTTTCATTTCCGATACAATACCGATATTGGCCAATACCGATATTGATTTAATACGATATCAGCAGGACTCATGCAATGTTTTTTATTTTGTAGTGTGGAATGTTATACGTGAAATTAGTCAGCGAACAATGCTATGTATGAAAACACTAACATATTCATTATTAACCATCTGTAATGGATGAATGCTGTCTTTAAGTTGAAGTGGAGTGGTAATTTTAAAAATAACTGGATACTTTCTAATACGCATGTGCCTTGGAGACTTTGTATGTGTAACTATAATTATTTGATACCTGTTTATATTGACAAATGTGCCGTTTTAGACTGCAATATTGTTCAATTAAGGAGACTTATTACATGCGTCTAGCTTGTGTGCTATTGTGTGGTTAGCTGTTGTGTAGCTACTACCGTAGTTCCTAGTAGCCTGTAGCCTACCATGTTTACCTTTGGTAAATGACTTAACTAAAATACAAGAAAAGACCAACCTTGTGTACTTATTGGAGGACATTTAGATGTTAACTGTCAGTCAAGCTTTGCACAAGTAAACTCGCTGCAGGACTGCTTGTATCGGATATTATATTGGACAGGTTACATAAAAGCCATCCAATACTTTTTCTGCGATTTCAATATTAGATCGGGACACCCTTACACACCAGCATGAAGAACTGTCAGGGACAAGCACACAAAACATGCCAAGAGCCTTTTCACCACTGACCTACAGTAACAAGCCAATCAACCAACCAGTGAGCATTACACATAGGAAGAATACACACACCAAACACACACACACGCACGTCAATATTTGTATGAAAGCATCATGCACTTAACATGCCCTCTTTTTAAACACAAACACAGCAGCAAGCAGGACATGTAACACACACACACACACACACACACACACACACACACACACACACACACACACACACACACACACACACACACACACACACACACACACACACACACACACACACACACACACACACACACACACACACAGAGTGTACCTTGATGGTGTGAAATGTATAAACACAATGTGAACTCATAAAACTATAATTTTTCAAAATAATAATTTCATGAGCGTTTGGGGCACTGTTACGCATAATGTACATTTAAATAATGTGACCATACAACCTGTTTATGGGCACCAAACGTAATCGATGATCCCCCTTACTTGTTTGCTCCACTTTCGAGGGTGTTCAAACGTTCGCTTTTCAAGTTCATGAAAGAAATGTCTCATTCCCCAGGCTTTGCTACACCTCTTAAATTGTAGCTTGGAGCTCCATCAACTATCCGTCGGGCAGTTACATACTTGGACGCAGTAGGTTTGATCATTTAGTCTTTCTTAGTGAAAATGCTAGCTTAATGTTAAAATGTAATGTTAGCATGTAGCTTACATGGCTAAGTCAGTGTTGCTAATATTTGTGTGCATCTGTCCTAATCCTTAATGTTATGTTGTTGTATGCGATATAATGACATCTGTTACGTTGGATAAGAAATTATTGTGTTTATGTCAAAAGTGGATCAAGTACCCAATAGTGCTTCTTAGAGACACAAAAACACATCTCATAAGCATTAAAGCTGCACTCATACAAAATGTTGTGTCCCCAGTAGGATTTACTAAAACACTTCCGATATTTGACTTACATTTTTTATTTTTTTATTTATTTATTTCAGGCAATAACATAAAAAAGTACAAAGTTGACAACACATAATAATATCAATTAATATAGTGCAAAAGGTAATGTATAGTATGTAATTCATGATTGTCCAGTTTAGCCTGAAAGGGAGTGGGAAGAAGATCATTTTTTTAATCCTACCCCCAGTTCTCCATTCAGTGATTATTCACATGAGTTTCACTCTTACTTTGTTCAATGATTATAAAATGCTTGTAATTTAATTACTTTTTATTAGGGATGTCCGATAATGGCTTTTTGCCGATATTCGATATGCCGATATTGTCCAACTCTTTAATTACCGATACCGATATCAACCGATACCGATATCAACCGATATATACAGTCGTGGAATTAACACATTATTATGCCTAATTTGGACAACCAGGTATGGTGAAGATAAGGTACTTTTTAAAAAAATGAATAAAATAAAATAAGATAAATAAATAAATAAAAAATTCTTGAATAAAAAAGAAAGTAAAACAATATAAAAACAGTTACATAGAAACTAGGAATTAATGAAAATTTGTAAAATTAACTGTTAAAAGTTAGTATTATTAGTGGACCAGCAGCACGCACAATCATGTGTGCTTACGGACTGTATCCCTTGCAGACTGTATTGATATATATTGATATATAATGTAGAAACCAGAATATTAATAACAGAAAGAAACAACCCTTTTGTGTGAATGAGTGTAAATGGGGGAGGGAGGTTTTTTGGGTTGGTGCACTAATTGTAAGTGTATCTTGTGTTTTTTATGTGAAATTAAAAAAACAAACAAAAAAAACGATACTGATAATAAAAAAACCGATACCAATAATTTCCGATATTACATTTTAACGCATTTATCGGCCGATAATATCGGCAGACCGATATTATCGGACATCTCTACTTTTTATTGTTTCTTTTTATGTGCAGCACTCTGGAAACTGTTTTTTTGTTATTAGTGGAATATGAATAAAGGGGATTGGATTGGATAAAATAGGTAAAAAATACTATAAAATATTACTATAGGATATTAAGAGTAGTCTTTTGTCCTTTTTAGGTGCCTTCATAGTGATTTTGTTTGTAAATGTTCCACAGTGGAAGTAGGTGCGCATGGGGATTCTACATAATCCTGCAGAAGCCGGAGGGACATGGGCACAGTGAGAAGCATGAAGGGAAAAAAAGGTAGTGTGTTGGGCGGTAGGGAAGGGTTGAAGACCCAGAAAAACTCCGCAGGTGGCCCAGACTTTACCTCAGAGCAACAAATAACCTGCGACCGCGCCTCCACCACCGAGTCTTCCCCGTTCACTTTGGGCAGCTCTTCTTCCTCAGTGGTAACACACATCACCTCTTCATGCGGCGTCATTCCATTAGGAGCTTTGTCGGGCGTCTTCATTGGTTCTTCTGCGCCAACTTCCTTCTTCTCCTCCTCTGCACAATCCTTGCCTTCATCTTCTACGGCTGCTGCAGCCTGATTGACCTCAACAGGAGAGGAAGAAGCGGAAAGTTCCTTCCGCTCCTGCTCTTCTTCCTCCTCCTCTTTCTCCTCAGGTATTTGAGCGTGGCGAATAGACAGGGAGACATTCGGATGATACTCCGCTTCCTCATCGCTCTCGCTCTCCGACGAAATGCTTTCACGCTTCTTCTCAAGCCTTGCGCCTCCTTGGACTTGCCCTTCCCAAGTCTGAAGCTCCTCTGCCGGTTTGGCCGCTTTGGAAATCTCTTGGACGACAACTGTTTCCTCAATTTCAACTTCCGTCGTCTAAACACACACACATGTGCACAATCGCATGCACACAAAATGAGGTGCGCAGTCACACACACGTGCACACACACACACAGCATGGGAGACAAAAACAAAAGTAAAATGTGATCAATGAACATTAAAATATGAAAGGAAAGCTATGGAATATGAAGAAATGTTCCACTGTGGAAGTAAAAGACAACATGAAGGAGGGATGGAGGACACCGTGAAGCTGAATGGGCGGAGAGAGCAAGTGACGTTAGAGCACCTTGGAGGGTTCTTTGGCATCGCAGTTATCAGCTGTGCCGGCGGCCTCCTCCTCAAGGACCTGTGTCACACACAAGCAGCCGTCGCACATGTCAAATCACCAACACATCATCACCAACAGCATTTCATCCACGTTTGTGCCGCAGCATCAGAACGGCGCAGAAGAGAGACGTCACAAACAAAGACACACATTAACATGGAATAAAAATATAAATAACGAGGAATCTATTGCGGTCAACGACCACAACGCATCCCTTCGTCTACACAGTATGTGAACGGAGCTAGAGAATGGAAAGGTAAGGAGGAGGCCCCAGACAAGACGTACCACTGTCTGCTGTTGGACACGCGTCGCTGTGGCTGGAGACGAGGTGAGATGCTTCTCCCACAGGTTGAGCTGAGGAGGGGAGGGGGGCGACGCCTCCATAAAGGAGCGCTTTAGCTCGCTAACGCTAGCCTGGTGTTTCAGTACCTCATCTTGGGTCTTATCGTGGTCCTGATGAAAGGTGAGTGGAGGAAGGAGAAGGAGGAGGTTAGGTTTAAATGGATAAGGGAAGTAAGGGAGGACAGGTGGGAAGGGATGGGGTCAGAGAGAGGGACGGGTGAGAATGTTTGGTCATCGGAACTGTCATGTCAGGGGTGTCCAAACTTCTTCCACCGAGGGCTAAATTAAAAGTCTGAGGATTTGTTGCCATTTTGATGTTTTATTTTGTTAGCAGGTTAAAAGCAACCCATGTTGATCTGATAAGATGTTGTATAAATTTACATAACATTAACATATTAATTACAGAAAAAGCAGCCTGCATGTCAGCCTTGTGTCGTACAGTAAGTGGCAAAGTGTAATAACATTATTATTATGATTAATAGGAGTGTCCGATACAACTTTTTCATTTCATATTGGAGCCTCGAGTATTGGCCAATACCGATATTGATCCGAAACAATTTATTAAGTGAAGTGCTTTATATTTATATAGTGCTTTTCTGTAGTGCCTCAAAGCACTTTACATAGTGAAAACCATTATCTAAGTTACATTTAAACCAAGGCGAGAGGCTCTGGGAGCAGGTGGGTAAAGTATCTTGCCCAAGGACACAATGGCAGTGACTAGGATGGCGGAAGCGGGGATCAAACTTTAAACCCTTAAGTGGCTGGCACGGCCACTCTACCATCCGAGTCACACCACCCCAATATCAGCAGGAATCATACATACTTTTATTTTGTAGCGTCAAATGTTACAAAACGTTTGATTAAGTGAAATTTGTCAAACAGAGAACATTGATAGGTAAGAAAAACAGTAACTTATTTTATTATTACGTTTCTAGAATGTACTTATGCTTCTTGTTTTTTTGACGACACATAATGGCTACCATAACAAATTAAGTTTAGCTCATAATGTTTTAAGTTGAATGATGCAGACACATTTGTTACTGGATACTTTCCAATACACTTCTTCCTTGGAGACTGTGTATGTGTAAGCAACATGTAACGATAATTATTTGATACTTGTTTATATTGACAAATGTGATATTTTAGACTGAAATATTGTTCAATTAGGGACACGTATACTGTATGTCTATCTTGTGTGCTAGCTGCTGGCTCGTAGTAGCCTGTAGCCTACCAGGTTTACATTTTGTAAAAGACTTGACTAAAATACAAGAAAATACCAACCCTGTGTGCTTATTGGAGGACAATTAGATGTTAAGTGGCTGTTCAGCTTTGCACAAGTAAACACGCTGCAGGATTGCTTGTGTCGGAATTTATATCACACATTTTACATGCTAGCACATATAATCACGTACTTGTTTTTTGCTGAATCAATATCGGATCGGGACACCCTTAATTATATGTTTTAACATTTAACCATTTGTCATTACATTATGCCTTTATGCTCTTTAGTATGTATTCTTAACAGGCATTTTATCATTGCTTAATTGTATCGTTTTTAATATTCTGTGGGCCAATAGAAAAAAGATCAAGCTGCCCCCGGGCTACACTTTGGACACCCCTTTTAGGCTGTCAATTAAGATGTCAAGAAGGACTCCATGTTTCACTGCGGCCATACACTGAGTCTCGATGCAAAGCGTGTAGGTCTGTGTGTGTGTGGCTACAGTAAAACAAGGCAACTCCATTTCCTCCTTACTTGGTCTTACCAGCATGACTATTCAACAACATGGAGGTGTTGGGTCATATGATCACAAGAACTTACTTCTGATTCAGTGAGACAAAGAGTGTGTTGACACTTGACCTACATGTCCATGATCATGTCTCCACACTCTTATCACCCCAATGTTGCATGAGTTGGTTTTAGTATGTTACCAAAACACACGGGTCACACAATCATCTTAAAACAGGAAGAGGGAGCTTTCCGTGTGGACGTTGTGGAGGTGGGGTTAGTCAGGGTTAGGCAAGGCAAAACCTTTCAACGGCATAATCAACACTGAGGCCTAAAACAGCATTCCACATGCACATTTCATGCACGTGTCTGGCCACAGAGCAGCCATTCATCTTCTGTTCAATTGTGCAATAGTAGAAGCACCTTGATGGTACATTTGAACTACCTTCAGGTGTACAGTATCTAACTAAAGTCACCACACTTCACTTTTTAGCAACTATTGTATTATGAGATCCTCTCAAGGGACACAAAAGCAAACTTGGATATACTTTAGAGCAGTGGTCCCCAACCTTTTTGTACTTGCGGACCGGTCAACGCTTGAAAATTTGTCCCACGGACCGGTGGGGGGTGGGTGGCGGGGGTTAATAAAAATGTTTTATTTTTTTTTTTGTCATAAAGAAATACAATCATGTGTGCTTACGGATTGTATCCCTGCAGACTGTATTGATTTATATTGATATATAATGTATACATTGTGTTTTTTATGTTGATTTAATAAAAAAAAAATTAAAAAAAATAAAATGTACTTATTTATTTATTTATTTTTATTTCTTGTGCGGCCGCGGCCCGGTACCAATCGGTCCACGGACCGGTACCGGGCCGCGGTTCGGTGGTTGGGGACCACTGCTTTAGAGTACAGTACTCAGTGTACAGCTTGTATATATTTCTATCCAGTCAACATGTCCAAATAGTGTTAACATTTTACATGATTATTGTTATCTAACACAGGCTAAACACTAAATAGAATTGATTAGAACATGTTACACACCTTGTTACATGTGTTCAAGTGTAAAGAAGACACCCCATCGCCTTCATCCTCCTCATTAAGAGACTTGTCATGTAGGTGTCTGTGCTTCTTATGTTACTCTCCTTGTTGTTTACCCACAATGAACCACAGCTCCGTGGTGCCCGTAGCACTTGCGAAGCCCCATAGGATCAATAAAATATATATTTATTCATCTATTCAAATATAATGTATATCTACCTATCTACCTCTATATCTAGCTTTATATCAATCTATCCATCACGTTAAGGCAGTGGTTCTTAACCTGGGTTCGATCGAAACCTAGGGGTTCGGTGAGTCGGCCTCAGGGGTTCGGCAGAGCCTCCGCCGCAGCGGTCAAGACACACCAGACTCATGAATTGATTAACGTGGACCCCGACTTAATTAAACAAGTTGAAAAACGTATTCGGGTGTTAACATTTAGTGGTCAATTGTACGGAATATGTACTGTACTGTGCAATCTACTAATAAAAGTTTCATTCAATCAATCAATCGTGTAAATAAAAACTTCTCCCTATCGGCGTATCTGTACAGTAAAGTTAACATTTGAATGACAATAAAAAGGAAGTCTAAGTCTATGTATTATGGATACCCCCAAACAATGTTCCCTCTAATTTTCCATCTGATTTGCAGGTGTGTAATTTGTTGTGAGTTCATGCACTGTGTTGGTTTTGTTCTTTGAACAAGGTGATGTTCATGCACGGTTCATTTTGTGCACTAGTAAAAAAAACATAACTTTTTCTTGAATTTGAACAAAAAAAATAATAATAATAATTTTTCACTAAAGAAGGGTTCGGTGAATGTGCATATGAAACTGGTGGGGTTCGGTACCTCCAACAAGGTTAAGAACTACTGCGTTAAGGTAAGTATTGTAAGTGGAATAATTGTTCCTTGCCAATAGTTGTGTTGTCACCTATTTAGACATGTATGGATATCTAAATGTATGATTACTCATTTTAAGCAGATAGTAAATGTATACTGCCATACAAGCTGTACACTGACTAAAGAGGGTATATAAGGTCATACAAATACTTTGAATGTGGGTGTATTGACACCTGTGCGTATATAATTTAGCTTGTCAGAAGGGCTGCTGTGTGAATTTTGTACCATTGTATGCCACAACTACAACAACAACAACAACAGCAGCAGCAGTAGCAAAAAACAAAACGGATGCGGATAAAGATGGTGGGCATGCAAACAAGAGCTTGAGAGTGCTGCAAGGAAAGAAGTGACCAGGTCCGATGGCGTCGGTTGCACACAGAAATATGCGATAGATTGATCTGATTCAGCTTCAGCAATCAAACACGACGCCAGTACAAACCTCTAACATCAATTTACTGTGCCTCACATAAATATTATCCCCCCGCACTCTCCCTGGACTCTGGAGGACGGACATACAGCAAAAGTAGAAATGGGGGAGGGAAAAATAAGTTAATGTGCTTAAAAATGTTAATTAAATAAACTATTAATAATAATAATAATGATATAAAAATTATAAGTATTACAATAAAATCTAATTAATGACAAAACAAACATGATTGAGAAAGAAAATAAAAAAAACATTAAAACCACCACAAAGGACAGCAATTTACAAACAGACCACACAGCTTTCACCCACATAAAGCACACCAGTATGCAAACCCAGAGTAACGCTTCAAACAGAAGATTCTAGGTCAAAGTGCACTTTTAGGAGTGATTTTTACCATCAGGTCAATTCTGCAATTCAAATGTGAGGCAATTATTCAAACGTACACTTTAAATATGGGGACTAAGGTTGTCCCAATACAACTGTTTTACTTCCAATACTATACTGATACTGGAGCCTTGAGTATTAGCCAATACTGATATTGATCCGATACAATATCAGCAAAAATCTTACATACTTTTATTTTGTAGTGTGAAATGTTACAAAAAAGATTGATCAAGTAAAGCTAAGTACTTTAAGTTGAAGTGAAGTGGTAATTGTTTTTGGCGACACCGATTTGCCACAATGAATAATGAAGTTAAGCTCATGAAGTAAATTGTAGGAGGCCAACACGTTAGTTACTAGATTCTTTCTATTTGTTTTTGCTCTCCAGACTTTGTATGTGTAATTAATACGCAACTATAATTATTTGATAATTGTTTATATTGACAAATGTGCTGTTTTAGACTGCAAAATTGTTTAATTAAGGACACATATTACCTACGTCTAGCTTGTGCTATTGTGTGCTTAGCTGTTGTGTAGCTGCTGCCTCCTAGTAGCCTATAGCCTACCATCTTTACCTTTTGTAAATGACTTGACTAAAATACAAGAAAAAAAACACCTTCTGTGCTTTTTGGAGGACATTTGGATTTTAGCTATCCAGCTTTACATAAGTAGAACTACTTGTATCATAGCTTATATTGGAGAGTTTAGATGTGAGCCAATATAATCCAATACTTTTTTTTTTTGCTGATATCGGTACAGATCGGGACAACCCTAATGAGGACAAATGATTTAATTTTGTTATTAAAATCCCTGTAGATTGCAGACTTGATCTGATGGAAATGTGATTCTGTGTCATTAGGCTAGCGCCATATAGCCAAATCCACTGGACCACCAACATGAACTTCATGTCGCATGTTTTTCAACACTCAGCAAGCAAAGCATGCTGGGTAAAGACAACCCGCTACAGACCTGGGCGGGCGTGGCTTCCACACTGCCAGGACTCAAGTCCACCTCCTTAACCTTTGGTAGCGTTCGCCGTAGCAATGGTGATAGATAAGATAATGAAGCGGCACCAAGAAAGTGAATGATGAGTGAAATGGATAATGGGAAAAACCGTTGTCTCAAGTTAGTATCAGTTTTGGCCTTAGGGAGCAGAGAATGTCCTGACTGTATAAACCTACGCTGCGTTATGTTTGAAGGCTTTAATGGGCTTGTCGGCAAGTTCATGATGCTGTTAAAAGATTCAAATAAGGCATCGATTTATCTGAGGTCCACTCCAGAAAAACAGAATGTAAATGTGCAAAATATTAAGTATGTGGGACGGCAACAATGTAGTTCGCCAGGGATAATAAATACACTACCATGAATCAGTTTGTGTGTAAGCGTGTGTAAGCAGGGTATCGTCACATTGTTAAAATAATTGCCTAAGTCATTTTTTGTCAAAATTTGCCTAAATCATCTCCTCATGACACCGGCCACCTATGGTAAAGTCGCCTACAGTGTGCTGCTGACCGCTGTCCTCAATTGATCAAATTATGTGATTTTTGTTTTACCCCTTTAAGATAATGGTCTATGTCAAGTATGTTAAGTTTTGGTGAAGTTTTTTATGTATCCTGAAAAACTTGAAAAAATGAGTTAGGCGATGATCTTAACAGGGTGACGGTATGCTTTTAAGTGCCAAAAACGTGATCGCTGAGCTATGATTTGTTGCCATGTGCAGCTTCTACTCGAATATACTGTATCTATAGCTGCACTGTAAAAGTCAAAATGTTATCACTAAAAATGGTGGCGGCTATAGAAGGTTTCTTTTTACGACTTGTGGACCATGCAGCCAGCAATTATCTGGGGCACGGCATCTATTAGAGCAGAGGCTACTTTTAGAGAAAATACTGTAATGTATGTGCTCTCTCACTACATTTATAATTGTATTTACTGTAAATCTTCTCTGTAAATTATCTGTCTATTCAATCATAATACATATAATCTCATTAATATAACATTTATGTTCCTATGTTCTGTAAATTTCTAAACATCTGCGTGGGCTGGAAAAGGAAAAGGGACCAACGAGGATCAAGAGATGGAGGCATCAGGGGAGGTGGGTGACATACAGGGGGTCAAAACAATAAAAGTGGTGGGTGTGTGGACGCTTCACGCCGCAGGGTCGCACATCTCTTGCGTCCTCGTGTGACGCCTGACGCGCGGGGACGTTTGTGTGTTCGTGAGGAGTAAGGTGTCCCGCTTGAACCCATCCTTTTCTGTCACAGCCCTTCGTCGGCCGGAGACCAGCTTCTCCAGATAGCAGAGAGTCAGGCCGAGGGGCGTGGCCAAAATTAAGGCCAGGAGCAGAGAGCGGCTCGCTGTCAACATCACGGCCAGCAAGAAGACAACTAGGAGGCAGGGTAGGAGGAAAGGGGAGGGCTTGGAGAGGCGGCGCTGCACAGATTCGCCTAGGGAGCCGGACCAGAGGGTCGAGGGCACAGCGGGGCGGTCACAAAGGGCCGAAAAAGGGGGATGATGGCGAGTGATGAGAGGCAAACATGGTTGTCTGCCCAACCTGGCTTGCAGACTGCAGGAGAACATCTCACGTAACTGAATCCACTTTGACCCCAGGTTGCTTACAAGTTGGTGCAATCTTGCCACAGCGGCGCTGGCAGCCATACTTTTAGCTTTGGTGATTATAAAAACCTTAACTTTGTTAGCTGACTGTGACACAGTGAGGGGAAACAAACGTAACCTCTGTGTAAGAACTAGAAATCGCTTCTTGGTGAGCTTAGTGCGTCCCAACGCCGAGCAAAACCCGAGCACTAGAAAGACATACTTGACCACGCCTCTCAGCCAGATCGGTGATCTCGACGCTCTGATTTCATTACATTCCTCCGTAACCAAAAGCTCTGAGGCATGTGTCGGGGGGCAATGAGTGACCGGCGACAAGGGGGGAGGGCTTTGTTTGTTTGCAAGGTGCTCGATGCCCACTAATGGCGGCTCTAAACAGTCGCTTAAGGCAGCCGCATCGTCTGCGAGATCGCCGCCCTCGGAGATGTCGGACAAGCCGTGGTCGAGCTCGGAAATGGAGTCGAGTGACGGGGGGATGGAGGAGAGCGAGGATGAAGAGGAGAAGGAGAAAGGAAACATGAAGATTGACTGGTAGAGCGAGCAAACCAAATGAAAGAGCCAAGATGGAAAATGTAAAACAAGATTAAAGAAGATTTAAAAAACAAAACAAAAAAAACGGTACATTTGTGTCAAAGATTAGCATGCGAGTGTGACATGGCAGTAATCAAATGTGTGTGAAGGGAAAAAAGAGAGAAGGGAAAGAGACACAACATTAGTCAGTGAAACAACAACAACAACAACACAAATAAGGTTAAATGTGAGCACAGCAGGGTAGAGCTCAGTGCAGCTAGCAGTCAGGTTTCCACACATTGGCAGCACAAGTATGCACCGGATTAACCTTTACTGGAAGGTAAGGATTACACTGCAGAGTTTTCCCTAGATTGCCAAAATGCCTGTGGCGGTGAAGGTGTGTTCACCATGATGTCATCACATAATTTGCATAATCTGCTAAAATCATATGATTTTCTTTAAAAAGGCTCAAAAACGTATAAATACATTGAAAAACAAATCTATTCTTATTAATTAATATTAACATATATTTCTGTATCGTTTTGCCATATTTTTAAATTGTTGCTGCATATTGTACAATGCACTTTGTTGAGAATTGTGTCTCGAGACTTTTAATGACTTTGTCAATAAAAACGACTTACAACAAATCTAGCATCTTTTTTTGGTGTCATTATGGACCTGTGTTTAGAGACGCTACTTCTGTCGCTCGATGTCCCCGCCGAAAAGCAAGCTGCAGCATGCATGACGTCACACTTGCTTTGCGCTGCTACTCCAGTTGGACTTTCTCTCCTTAAAAGCCGCTACCGTCCTCTTAATATTTGCATATTTTGTAAATAACTGTGCGTGGGTATATCTGGGATATACAAACCCCGTTTCCATATGAGTTGGGAAATTGTGTTAGATGTAAATATAAACGGAATACAATGATTTGCAAATCCTTTTCAACCCATATTCAATTGAATGCACTACAAAGACAACATATTTGATGTTCAAACTCATCAACTTTATTTTTTTTTTGCAAATGATAATTAACTTAGAATTTCATGGCTGCAACACGTGCCAAAGTAGTTGGGAAAGGGCATGTTCACCACTGTGTTACATGGCCTTTCCTTTTAACTACACTCAGTAAACGTTTGGGAACTGAGGAGACACATTTTTGAAGCTTCTCAGGTGGAATTATTTCCCATTCTTGCTTGATGTACAGCTTAAGTTGTTCAACAGTCCGGGGGTCTCCGTTGTGCTATTTTAGGCTTCATAATGCGCCACACATTTTCAATGGGAGACAGGTCTGGACTACAGGCAGGCCAGTCTAGTACCCGCACTCTTTTACTATGAAGCCACGTTGATGTAACACGTGGCTTGGCATTGTCTTGCTGAAATAAGCAGGGGCGTCCATGGTAACGTTGCTTGGATGGCAACATATGTTGCTCCAAAACCTGTATGAACCTTTCAGCATTAATGGCGCCTTCACAGATGTGTAAGTTACCCATGTCTTGGGCACTAATACACCCCCATACCATCACAGATGCTGGCTTTTCAACTTTGCGCCTATAACAATCCGGATGGTTCTTTTCCTCTTTGGGCCGGAGGACACGACGTCCATAGTTTCCAAAAACAATTTGAAATGTGGACTCATCAGACCACAGAACACTTTTCCACTTTGTATCAGTCCATCTTAGATGAGCTCAGGCCCAGCGAAGCCGACGGCGTTTCTGGGTGTTGTTGATAAACGGTTTTCGCCTTGCATAGGAGAGTTTTAACTTGCACTTACATATGTAGCGACCAACTGTAGTTACTGACAGTGGGTTTCTGAAGTGTTCCTGAGCCCATGTGGTGATATCCTTTACACACTGATGTCGCTGGTTGATGCTGTACAGCCTGAGGGATCGAAGGTCACGGGCTTAGCTGCTTACGTGCAGTGATTTCTCCAGATTCTCTGAACCCTTTGATGATATTACAGACCGTAGATGGAGAAATCCCTAAATTCCTTGCAATAGCTGGTTGAGAAAGGTTTTTCTTAAACTGTTCAACAATTTGCTCACGCATTTGTTGACAAAGTGGTTGACCCTCGCCCCATCCTTGTTTGTGAATGACTGAGCATTTCATGGAATCTACTTTTATACCCAATCATGGCACCCACCTGTTCCCAATTTGCCTGTTCACCTGTGGGATGTTCCAAATAAGTGTTTGATGAGCATTCCTCAACTTTATCAGTATTTATTGCCACCTTTCCCAACTTCTTTGTCACGTGTTGCTGGCATCAAATTCTAAAGTTAATGATTATTTGCAAAAAAAAAAAAGTTTATCAGTTTGAACATCAAATATGTTGTCTTTGTAGCATATTCAACTGAATATGGGTTGAAAATAATTTGCAAATCATTGTATTCCGTTTATATTTACATCTAACACAATTTCCTAACTCATATGGAAACGGGGTTTGTATATTAAAATTACGTCCACATCGCAGACATGCTGACAATGCTCCAGACAATCGTGTGCGTTTTGTTTACATGCGGTTTCGGCAGCGCTGTTTTTGGTGAATAAAGTATTTTATCGGTGGACGAGTTTTTCGGTCAATAGTGCACACATAACAGGCTATACATATAAGTCCATTCATACTGTAACGAGCTGCTGGTGGTAATGTTTTACGTTTGTGTGGTTTTGATTTGATGGTAATTTTATAAACACAACGTCCATGCCTGCAAGCGGATTGGGGGAGAATGAGGAAGTGTTGTTGTGTGTCTGGGGAAGCATGGAGATTAAAGTGTTTGCACAGGAGGTAAAACCTGTTGGAATCGTGTATAACATTTGTTAGCATGATATTTGCAAAAAATTTAAAACAGTGTCTGACTTTGTGTGACTTCTTCTGGAGGCTACACTTACATTATATTATTCTAATTTGTTTTCACATAAAAAAAACCCTTTATTTTCAAGGTGTGGCGGCTATGCTCTTGCCGTGGCGGTGCGCCACATTCAGTTACATTAAGGGGAACCCTGCACTGTATGGTCGTTTTGTGTTAAAAGTTTTGAATTATGCTAAAGTGATTTTTTTTCCGGGCTACATTATACACCCCCGCTACCACCAAACCCCGCCCCCCCCAACCCTGCCCCCCCACACATCAACATTGGCGGTTGTAAAGGCAAAAACTTGGACATTAGAGGAGTTAGGCGAAGCCATGGAGAACAGCTTTGAAGCTATCCGGAAGAGACTGTCAACACTGTGTATGGTGGGGACAGTGTGCTGCTGACCTCTGGGAAATGGGGATGTTGTAGACCAGGGGAAGGAATACTTTGAAGACCTCCTCAATTCCACCTAAATGTCTTTAAATGAGGAAGCAGTGCCTTTGGACTCTGTGGTGGGCTCTCCTATTTCTGGGGCTAAGGTTGCTGAGGTAATGAAAAAGCTCCTTGGTGGCAAGGGCCCGGGTGGATGAGATCCGCCCAGAGTTCTTTATGGCTATGGATGCTGTGGGGTAGTCTTGGTTGACAAGACGCTGCAGCATTGCGTGGACATCCGGGGTGGTGCCTCTGGATTGGCAGACTGGGATGATTCTTCTATTAAAAAATAGGAACCAGAGGGTGTGTTCCAACTATCGTGCGATCCCACTCCTCAGCCTTTCCGGTAAGGTTTATTCAGGTGTTAGTGGAACCGTGGATTCAGGAGAAGCAGTGTGGTTTTTCGTCCTGGTCTTGGAACTGTTGACCAGCGCTGTAATCTTGGCAGGATCCTTGAGGGTGCATGGGAGTTTGCCAAACCAGCCTATATGTGTTTTGTGGACTTGGAGAAGGCATTCGACCATGTCCCTCGGAAAGTCTTGTGGGGAGTGCTCAGAGAATATGAAGTATCGGACTGCCTGATCGTGGCGGTCCAATCTCTGTATGATCAGTTTCAGAGCTTGGTCCGCATTGCCGACAATAAGTTGGACTCGTTTTCAGTGAGGGATGGACTCCGCCAGGACTGCTCTGTTTGTCTGTTTATAACCTTCATGGACATAATTTCTAGGTGCAGTCAGGGTATTGATGGGTTCCGGTTTGGTGGTGGCACGATTATGTCTCTGCTTTTTGCAGATGATGTGTCCTTAATAGCTTCATCTGGCCAGGATCTTCAGCTCTCACTCGATTGGTTCGCAGCAGAGTGTGAAGCGACTGGGATGAAAACCAGCACTTCTAAGTCCAAGTCCATGGTTCTCGCCTGGAAAAGGGTAACAAGATCCTGCCCCAAATTGAGGAGTAAGAGTAGCTCTGGTTCTTTTTCACGAGTGAGTGAAGAGTGGATTGTGAGATCAACAGGCGGATCGGTGCAGCGTCTGCAGTGATGCGGACCGTGCATCGGTCCGTCGTGGTGAAAAAGGAGCTGAGCCGTAAAGCAAACCACTAAATATACCGGTCGATCTACATTTCCTATTCTCACCTATGGTCATGAGCTTTGGGTTATGACCGAAAGAACAAGATCACGGGTACAAGCTGCCAAAATAAGTTTCCCCCGTAAGGGGGCGGGGCTCTCCCTTACATATGGTGTGAAGCTCTCTCATCCGGGAGGAGCTTAGAGTAAAGCCGCTGCTCCTCCACATCAAGAGGAGCCAGATGAGGTGGTTCTGGCATCTGGTCAGTACACCCCCGGATGTCTCCCTGGGGCAGTGTTTAGAATGCGTCCAACCGATAGGAGACCATAGGTAAGACCCAGGACACAGTGGAGAGACTATTTCTACCAGCTGGCCTGGGAACGCCTGGCGATCCCCCGGGAAGAGCTGGACAAAGTAGCTGGAGAGAGGGAAGGCTGGGCTTCTCTGCTTAGGCTGCTGCCTTGCGACCCGACTTCGGATAAGCGGAAGAAAATGGATAGTTGGATGAATGGATAATTATTTAGCACATGCTGTGTAATTTATCAAGACTAAAACAGTTCTGTGGCTGCTGTTTTGCGTCGATATTTAGTACACCTTGAAAGAATGTGCAAACGGGGGAGTTGCGCAGAAATGGCTGTGAGAAAGGAGGTGATCGCTTTACAGCTCAGTCCTATGTACTCTTTCTGAATAAAATTCATTTAATTGATGCATTTTGGTGTCTGCTGGTGTTTTTTAATTATGTTGTTTTTTTTATATATATGAAAAACACTAGTGTAATAAGCACTGCATTTCCAGCGCACGCTCGCACTAAAAAAGTGGGGTTCAATTGAAGGTGCACTGGGACTGCCGTTTAAATGCTCAGAAAACAACAAAATGCCACAGGTAGGAAGGAGCACGACAACCTGATTGTAAATGAGTGTCTCCAAGGTGAAAGCCTTGAGTACACGCAAAAACTTCATTTATATAGGGCGGTCTGGGCCAATTTTTGCACTTGTTATCAATTGTAAACATAGTCTTAGTAGATCACTCGCAACACACCACCTAATGATACATGCAATTTTATAATTTGCACACACTGTTTAGCATGTGGTGTAGGGCTTCGTAAAATTACTTTTAACTGTCTTAATTGAAGCATCAAGGCAAACTCCCTTCTAATACACTATTACATAGTGCACCTCAGAAAAATAATTAAAAGGAATCTAAAATAGAATAAAGTGTATCATCATACATGGATGGAAACCTGACTACTGTCAAAACCTATAACAGAAGTGTGGAAATAATGCTGGGCTGTGTGTGTGTGTTGAAGGGGAAAAAGTGTTAAAAGTGAGAAAGGAGAGGGGGCTTAGACAAGAGGCATGCATAAACAATATGTATAATGTATATGCAGTCAACCTGCGCCTGTGCTAAGAAATGTGGCGCCAACTCGCCAGGCTGAACTGGTAAAGGCTGCTGCAGCACAAATTGACATTGACAACATGACAACACACTTTTAGAGGCAAGTGTGTAGTTCTGGTCTCATGTTGCAATCCACCTACAAATGGGGACAAACCGCCCGACTCGTACAGATCTCTTCAACACACACAAAAATGTTACAAATAGACTTTCCAACAAGATGACTCCAACACTCTTTTCAGTGCATTTCGTGATGATTAGTGCGCTGCATTTCATGGAAGGTAAACACACCTTGGAGTCAGAGTGGAGCTCCAGATGAGGCTCGTGTCCGTTCTCAGCTTCCCTGCTGGTATCTGTTATGCTGATCATTGGAGCTGAGAAAAAAGCAAAACACACAATAAACACAGACATTAAAAACATAAAGAAGACTGTAGTGGATGATGGAAACCAGCAGGGGGTAGTGTCACACAGGAATAGTCAGAGCTAGAAACAGCATTTATCATGTGTGTGCTGTTTTACAATACACAATTAAATAAGATTAAACACAAATATGTTTGTCTAGTTGCTATAAAATCTTTAAATTGCGCGTGTTGTATTTACAACACACTCAATTATTTTCTTTCTTTATACTCTTTCCTCTCCTCTGTGTCACAGGAAACAGCTACAACTATTTCCGGAACAAAGCTACAGCTATTTCCTTTATCTGGTCAGACAGTGAAACATGTAGTGCATTCTGCTGTGTGTGTTACCTCCGTCTAAACTACGGCTGATGCGTTTCGATGAGGTGCGTTCAAAAGCGGGCGCCGGGCGGTCTATGAGGGTGCTCGCCATGCGCGTTTGATTCTGTGTGCGTCCGCTGTAACGGAACTTAGAGCCCAGAGTCAGGAAACGGGCCTTGGGAGGTTGTTCTGGAGCGTTTAGTCTAAGAAATTAAATGGACAGCCGTGAAAGTGGTACATCACAATTATGTTTCGTAGAGTAGTTCTGAATGTTTTTTTTTACCTGAAGAAACTGTGATTCTCCACGCAGACCTTCCACAGCCTTTTGGCCGAGCGATGATTCTGGAGTTTGAATCCCACTGTGCTCTCAAACTGCTCCGTCTTTACAGGAACAAGGAAACAAAACTAGTTAGCTTCAATAACGATGCACAATGAATGCATGGGACAAGTAGTGCACAGCGGAATGGAACCTCCACACCGTTGATCAGTTTTTTCTGTTTTAATAATAACGGCAGTTAACTTATTTTTACATTTATATGACAGTTAAGACATCACAGTGTTACTTAAAACACTCTGTATAAGATTGGGAGACTCTACTTCATCCAGTGGGGTCCCCCAAGGATCAGTTCTTTGGCCCATCCTGTTTGCCCTTCATATACTCCCACTTGGTGAAATATTTAAAAAGCATGGAATCTATTATAATTTTTATGCAGACTACTGCCTAATATATTTTCCAATCTCTGAAAATGACCGTACCGCCCTGAAACATCTACTCGAGTGCTTAAAAGACGTCAAAGCCTGATTGGGTGGGGCCTCTGGATTGGCAGACTGGGGTAGTGGTTCCTCTATTTATCTCACGTCTCTCCCTAGACCAGGGGTCGGCAACCCAAATGTTGAAAGAGCCATATTGGAGCAAAAATACAAAAACAAATTTGTCTGGAGCCACAACAAATTAAAAGCCATATTACATACAGATAGTGTGTCATGAGATATACATTGAATTGAGATGACTTAAAGGAAACTAAATGAGCTCAAATATAGCTACAAATGAGGCATAATGATGCAATATGTACATATAGCTAGCCTAAATAGCCTGTTAGCATCGATTAGCTTGCAGTCATGCAGTGACCAAATATGTCTGATTAGCACTCCACACAAGTCAATAACATCAACAAAACTCACCTTTGTGCATTCACGCACAACGTTAAAAGTTTGGTGGACAAAATGAGACAGAAAAAAAAGTGGCATAAAACACGTCCTAGAAAGTCGGAGAAAGTTATACATGTAACAAACTAAGGTGAGTTCAAGGACCGCCAAAATTAGTAGGACAAAACGGCGCTCGCCAAATACTCGAATCAGTGAAGCATGTTTAATATAAACAGTGTGCTTTATAACAATTAGGGAGGTTTGTGTCATGTTTGTCCTCCTACAGAAACCATATTAAAACAAAAAAATTTTTTTTTTTCCCCTCATCTTTTTCCATTTTTCATACATTTTTTAAAAAGCTTCAGAGAGCCACTAGGGCGGCACTAAAGAGCCGCATGCGGCTCTAGAGCCGCGGGTTGCCGACCCCTGCCCTAGACTTAAAGTTTTTTAAAGATTTTTTTTTTGTTTTAAACAAGGGAAACACTGAAGTTGTGCTGCTCAGTAACAGTGACCCTCTGCTAGACTAGGGTTTTTTTTAGTAGCTCTGTACATCCAACAGCTTTCAGCCTTATAGTTTTAAGTTAGACAAACAAATCAAAGGCGTTGTTAAAAAAATCGAGTTTTTATCATCTTCTTCAAAGATCAAATCTTTTTTGTCTTTTCAACAATTTGAACAGGTCATGCAAACTTTTATCTCATCACTTCTTGACAACTGTAAATCACTTTTGGTCCAGAACTCTGTGGCAATTCCTTGCATCGGCTCCCTGATTGTTTTAGAAAGGACTTAAAAATGTTACTGTTTTTTTAAAGATTTGAATGGACTGGCCCCAAAGTACATTACGAACCTCATCCAAATTTATGCTCCAGTTTGTTCATTGAGGTCCAAGGGCCAGTTCACACTTGTAGCGCCTGAGACGAGACTTAAGACTAGGGGAGACCGGGCATTCTCTGGTGTGGGCCCTAAACTATGGAATGTTCTGCCCCCTCATGTCAGAATGGCCTTCACTGTTTAATGTGTAAAGTCTCGTCTTAAAACCCACTTTTGTTTTTTTAAAATTGTGAGGTCCTCTGTGTCTTTTATTGTTTTATCCCATTTTATTGATTGACCTTTTACTTATTTTTAATGTTATTATTATCATTATTATGTCATTCTTTTTACTTTTTAATTGATTTGATTATTTTATATATTGTTATTTTTATTTTAAATGCTTTTGATTACATTACTTTTTATAGTTTCTTATGTGCAGCACTCTCGAAACAAGTTGATTGTTAATAGTGCTGTACAAATAAAGTGGATTTGAATTTGGATTTTGAAAAGAACATCGCTTGGGTTTGACCATGGAACAGAGCATTCTTATTTCCATTATTTCCTGTGGGGAAAAGGGATTTAGATCCAATCGTAGCTCAAGCAGCATTTCGTGTTGTCCATTAGAGGTTACAGCACACAGAGTACACACCTCTCCAGGTCTGATCTTGATGTAAAAGTTGTTCCTCTTGTAGGAGATCTTGAGTATTTTGGGCCAGGCAAAGCGATTTATCCGCAGCCTGTCCTTGTAGACCAGGAGTCCATTAGCACACACTCCCAGCATGATGTCCACGCCCTCACAGTCCTGCAATGACAAAATTGATGCATTATAATTATTGAGCGTAAAGTACCAGCTATTGATTCCTGCAGAAACATGTACTATCCAACGTAACGCGGTTAGCAGACAGGCTAACGGCTAGCAAAGCTTTTAAGTCCAAGGCCATCTGGTATTGGTCAGTGGGGTATTGAAGACCGGGCCTAAGTTAACACATGAGAATAACTAATGAAGGGGGGTGGCAATAAGTGGGATAAAAGACACACAGATCACAAACAAACACACACACATGGCCTTGCCGTGCTGTTAGCAGCTCATTGATCTCTGCTTTTCAGTACTTTGTTTAACTGAGAAAGGTCATAAAAAATGCACCCATCGCTTCCATTTATCAAGAAACTGTTCTCGTCACGTGAGTGACTGTCCTCCATTTTCTATTTAAAGGACTCCCATGCCGTGGACATCATGCATGGGAACGCGCCTGCTGATGGGCTGCCATCCCAGCGGGGAGACGAGTACTATTCCCATGGCCTCTGGTCAATGTTTGCACAGCTGACACACACATTAGTTAAGAGGCTGTGCTAATGTCAACGCAGAGTAGCGGGGGTGGATGTAATCGTACCTTAGCGTGGTGCAGGTCCACCCCGTACATGGACAGCTTCTTGGCATTTTCTAGAAATTGGCAGTCGGCCTGTGCTGGTGTCATTCCCCTGCAAGTACATTTCATTTTACATGTCTTAATTTGTATTTCAAGTGTTTTTTTAGCAGGGCCTCACTTGTGGGATTTGTGGAGCTCCAGAATCTTCTCCTCCATCTCTTTGCTCTGATTGGGGGCAAAAGTCAGCTGGTTGATGTAGTCCAGAGGACGAGGTTGGTCGGGTTCGTAGTCACCAATTTCTGCCTGCAGACCCAGAAATGGGGGGGGGGTCACACAATATATATTTACGTGCACGTGCACTGTACCTGCAGCGTGTAGGAGCCCAGCAGAGCGTGAGTGACAAATGAGCAGGGGAGTCGACCTGACGCCACATCTTCACGTAGCTGCAGACACAACAGGTACCTTGACAAGGAGACGTTTGCCAGTTATTTCGTGCAAATGTTATTGTTTGTGCCTTTAATGGCAGAATCGTTTCTGAAAGAAGATCAAAGCTGAAACTGCAAACGCTTTCTTCTAGACAACCACAACATATCTCTAATTGTGTATGATGGTGCAAACCGTAAAAGCTCCAATTAACACCTCTACTTACTGACCCAGCGTGTTGCTTATTTCACTGGGGTGTTGTGGTCTATAAAAAACAATAACTGCCAGGGTCTCTAATTTGTCAATTATTGGTATCGTTTTTAAGGATTTGAAGCATCATAAGTGGCCCACATCCAGCTATATAGAGCTCAGCAGGCGCTTTAAAATGTTGGTCGCATTAATCAGCTGTTGCTAGCATGTTACACTTGTCATACTGTTGTTTACAATCAACTTGTCGTCAATGTGATATTTTTGCAGTAGTCTGTTGCTTAGCAATATTACATCATTGTTGGTGTCGCTGCGCTGTTGTAAAAATGAGCTATAAGTCTCTTTCCACTTTCTCATGCAATCCAAATCATTATTGAAGTTAAAAATCAAAACAAACATATTCCAAATGACATACAGTAGACCCACGTTTATCGCTGTTAATTGGTTGTGGGCCTGATTAATTACACAAAGTAGATATTATTCATTAGAAATGTTGTATTTTCAGCTAGTGCATAAAACCTCCATAAAACAACCTTCTAAATACAGTATGTAACCTTATGAGAGCCCTCTACATATGAAATAACACCCAGATAGTCAACTATACTAATGCCAATATACTAATGCTGCCTGACGCTGAACCAATAAGTGGCCATGATACTGAACAGAGGGCTCTGATTGGTTTGATCTCATCTTTGGGCCATAGTATTGTTGTATTGATATTTTTCGAATTTTGGATATTTAGCCATTTTTACTCCTCTCTGAGCTGCCACATTATCGTGGTAGAGGAGTTTGCGTGTCCCAATGATCCTAGGAGCTATGTTGTCCCCTGGTAGGGTGTCCCAAGACAAACTGGTCCTAGGTGAGAGATCAGACAAAGAGCAGCTCGAAGACCTCCATGAAAAATAAAAACGAAGGACCCAGATTTCCCTCGCCCGGACGCGGGTCACGATGGCGAGCGCCTGGTGGCCGGGCCTGTCCCCATGGGGCCCGGCCGGGCACAGCCCTAAGAGGCAACGTGGGTCCCCCCACCAATGGGCTCACCACCCATAGCAGGGGCCATAGAGGTCGGGTGCAATGTGAGCTGGGCGGCAGCCAAAGGCAGGGCACTTGGCGGTCGGATCCTTGGCTACAGAAGCTAGCTCTTGGGACGTGGAACGTCACCTCGCTGGGGGGGAAGGAGCCTGTGCTAGTGCGCGAGGTGGAGAAGTTCCGGCTAGATATAGTCGGACTCACTTCGACGCACAGCAAGGGCTCTGGAACCAGTTCTCTCGAGAGGGGCTGGACTCTCTTCCACTCTGGCGTTGCCAGCAGTGAGAGGCGACGGGCTGGGGTGGCAATTCTTGTTGCCCCCCCCGGCTCAGAGCCTGCACGTTGGAGTTCAACCCAGTGGACGAGAGGGTAGCTTCCCTCCGCCTTCGGGTGGGGGGACGGGTCCTGACTGTTGTTTGCGCTTATGCGCCAAACGGCAGCTCAGAGTACCCACCCTTTTTGGATTCACTCGAGGGAGTACTTGAGAGTGCTCCCCTGGGTGATTCCCTCGTTCTACTGGGGGACTTCAACGCTCATATTGGCAACGGCAGTGAAACCTGGAGAGGCGTGATTGGGAAGAATGGCCGCCCGGATCTGAACCCGAGTGGTGTTTTGTTATTGGACTTTTGTGTCCATCACAGGTTGTCCATAACGAACATCATGTTCAAACATAAGGGTGTCCATATGTGCACTTGGCACCAGGACACCATAGGCCGCAGTTCCATGATCGACTTTGTAGTTGTGTCATCGGATTTGCGGCCTCATGTTTTGGACACTCGGGTGAAGAGAGGGGCGGTGCTTTCTACTGATCACCACCTGGTGGTGAGTTGGCTGCGATGGTGGGGGAGGATGCCGGACAAAACTGGCAGGCCCAAACGCATTGTGAGGGTTTGCTGGGAACGTCTGGCAGAGTCTCCTGTCACGAGAGAGTTTCAATTCCCACCTCTAGAAGAACTTTGAACATGTCATGAGGGAGGTGCTAGACATTGAGTCCGAGTGGACCATGTTCCGCACCTCTTTGCATGGCAGCTCCCGCCATCAGTGTGTGAACGTGTGTGTGAATGGGTGAATGTGGAAATACTGTCAAAGCGCTTTGAGTACCTTGAAGGTAGAAAAGCGCTATACAAGTATAACCCATTTATTAGTTATTTATTGTCGAGGCGGCTGATTGGAGCTGTGGCCGCAAGGTAGTTGGTGCCTGTCGTGGCGGTAATCCTAGAACTCGTTGGTGGATATCGGCGGTGAGGGATGCCGTCAAGCTGAAGAAGGAGTCCTATCGGGTTCTTTTGGCTCATAGGACTCCTGAGGCAGCGGACAGGTACCGACAGGCCAAGCAGTGTGCGGCTTCAGCGTTTGCGGAGACAAAAACTCGGACGTGGGAGGAGTTCGGGGAAGCCATGGAAAACGACTTCCGGACGGCTTCGAAGCTATTCTGGACCACCATCCGCCGCCTCAGGAAGGGGAAGCAGTGTACTATCAACAACGTGTATGGTGAGGATGGTGTTCTGCTGACCTCGACTGCGGATGTTGTGGATCGGTGGAGGGAATACTTCGAAGACCTCCTCAATCCCACCAACACGTCTTCCTATGAGGAAGCAGTGCCTGGGGTATCTGTGGTGGGCTCTCCTATCTCTGGGGCTGAGGTTGCTGAGGTAGTTAAAAAGCTCCTCAGTGGCAAGGCCCCGGGGGTAGATGAGATCTGCCCAGAGTTCCTTAAGGCTCTGGATGCTGTGGGGCTGTCTTGGTTGACAAGACTCTGCAGCATTGTGTGGACATCGGGCGCGGTACCTCTGGATTGGCAGACCGGGGTGGTGGTTCCTCTCTTTAAGAAGGGGAACCGGAGGGTGTGTTCTAACTATCGTGGGATCACACTCCTCAGCCTTCCCGGTAAGGTCTATTCAGGTGTACTGGAGAGGACGCTACGCCGGATAGTCGAATCTCGGATTCAGGAGGAACAGTGTGGTTTTCGTCCTGGTCGTGGAACTGTGGACCAGCTCTATACTCTCGGCCGGGTCCTTGAGGGTGCATGGGAGTTTGCCCAACCAGTTTACATGTGCTTTGTGGACTTGGAGAAGGCATTCGACCGTGTCCCTCGGGAAGTCCTGTGGGGAGTGCTCAGAGAGTATGGGGTATCGGACTGTCTGATTGTGGCGGTACGCTCCCTGTATGATCAGTGTCAGAGCTTGGTCCGCATTGCCGGCAGTAAGTCGGACACGTTTCCAGTGAGGGTTGGACTCCGCCAAGGCTGCCCTTTGTCACCGATTCTGTTCATAACTTTTATGGACAGAATTTCTAGGCGCAGTCAAGGTGTTGAGGGGATCCGGTTTGGTGGCCAGGATTAGGTCTCTGCTTTTTGCAGATGATGTGGTCTTGATGGCTTCATCTGGCCAGGATCTTCAGCTCTCACTGGATCGGTTCGCAGCCGAATGTGAAGTGACTGGGATGAGAATCAGCACCTTCAAGTCCGAGTCCATGGTTCTCGCACGGAAAAGGGTGGAGTGCCATCTCCGGGTTGGGGAGGAGACCCTGCCCCAAGTGGAGGAGTTCAAGTACCTCGGAGTCTTGTTCACGAGTGAGGGAAGAGTGGATCGTGAGATCGACAGGCGGATCGGTGCGGCGTCTTCAGTAATGCGGACGCTGTATCGACCCGTTGTGGTGAAGAAGGAGCTGAGCCGGAAGGCAAAACTCTCAATTTACCGGTCGATCTACGTTCCCATTCTCACCTATAGTCATGAGCTTTGGGTCATGACCGAAAGGACAAGATCACGGGTACAAGCGGCCGAAATGAGTTTCCTCCGCCGGGTGGCGGGGCTCTCCCTTAGAGATAGGGTGAGAAGCTCTGCCATCCGGGGGGAGCTCAATGTAAAGCCGCTGCTCCTCCACATCGAGAGGAGCCAGATGACGTGGTTCGGGCATCTGGTCAGGATGCAACCCGAACGCCTCCCTGGGGAGGTGTTTAGGGTACGTCCGACCGGTAGGAGGCCACAGGGAAGACCCAGGACACGTTGGGAAGACTATGTCTCCCGGCTGGCCTGGGAACGCCTCGGGATCCCCAGGGAGGAGCTGGACGAAGTGGCTGGAGAGAGGGAAGTCTGGGCTTCCCTGCTTAGGCTGCTGCCCCCGCGACCCGACCTCGGATAAGCGGAAGAAGATGGATGGATGGATAGCCATTTTTATGACTAAAAAAATGCTTAATTTAGGCCACAAATATGTAGAATATGCTGACCTGCTCCTCTGTGTGCTCTGTGCACTACTGTAGATAAATACACGCCTGTGATGCTACAATTAGCATGTGTGGTATAGTAAACAGTAGGAATGATAATTTTACAACAACTCACTATTCAATGTGACTATTTGATTCAGAATCGATTCATGATTCAACATAATTCTCGATTATATCGATACTCTCAATACGTTATTTGGTATAAATTTATCTAAAACCTTTTCCATACAAGATAGAGGTTACAAAACCTCCCGTTGTCTACTGATGTATGACGTAATGTATATGCGCAGCAAATATGCGCTTAGATGCCCTAAAACATGTATTTGTAAAAATTGATTCTTGAATCTTTTTAATCGATTCAGAATTGTAATTATTAAGAATCACGATTTGATGTGCGTCGATTTTTTTCCAGCACCTCCAGTACACACAGCATAAAAAGTGTTCAAAAAGGCAAGGTTTACTGTATGTTTATAATGCATCAAACTGCAACATTTGAAGTTTGAAATAAAATCTCTTAACAAAAATAAATGTGAGTTTTTTTTAGTCTTTTTCCATCGTTCTAACCAATAACAACATCCGCATCTCCTCCTCCTCTCAGGAGGCCTGAAGCCCACCATCATCTGGCGGAGGATTAAACATTTTTAGTGCTTCTTTGTTTGTTGATTTTTTTTGGGGGGTGGGGGTCTGGATAACCTTTCAACTAATCCTTGATATGGCGAGCCCAAAGTCAGTTATGTAACATCTAAATTTGTTGGAATTCATTATCTTAAAGTGACTGACGGGATTCAGACAACCCCAACGGGGATTCATTTGCATGTGTTTGCCTGTGGTGCTGGTTCTGGATCCTGGTTACACAAGAGGAAATTCTTTGAAAAAAAAAAGCAGAGGAACGGACACTTGCTGACAAGGAGGCTTAAAAGGGGTGGCCGCCCTCTAACATGGGATCTCGTCACTGGGCAAACACAATGAAAGACTTCTGGCCTTTTGAGTTTTAAAAAGGGGGTGTTAGAAAAGTTACCTTGAGAGATTATTTATCCAAAATTATGAAGAGAACTTACACTTACTTACTGCTTAGGCCTGTGTGGGGAGGCAGGGCCGGAGGACCGACGGCGAGGCGTGCTGCGCCGAAGCCTGCTCCAAGATGGCGGCGAGCAAGCGGCCAGACGGGGCGCGCCGAGAGTGACGCGGCAATCGTGACCAGGTGCGGGGATCGTGCACCTGGTCACACTCAGCTGATCCCCTCGCGGTGTTTAAGAAGGCAGCAGCCGAGAACGACGGGGCAGAAGGAGGTGGAGAGCCAGCGAGACACGCAGCAGTGCATGAGGAGCGAACGAGGGCAAGACGCCGACAACAAAGACGTGGCTGGCTGAAAAGGGGACCGGAGAGCGAGCAGGGAAGAGGAGCTGCAAAGCAACCTGAGACTGAGAGGTTTTATTTGAAAAAATAAAATAAAGTCTAGAACTGCCGCAACATTTCTTCCTTTGATGGTCCTGAGAACCCGGACGACAGCGAGAGACTGTCACAGCCTGATCTACTAAGATCCAAATAACAAGCACTAAATAGGATGTACAAAGTAAAAAAAAATTGCGAGTACTGTTAGTGAGCTTGTTGCGGGTGATCTACTAAGACTGCTTGTACAGTTAATAACAAGTGCAAAAGTGGTGCAGACTGCCCTATTTAAATGAGTTTTTTTTACATGTTCTACACAACGGGGACACTCCACATTCATGACATCATATGCTCCAAATGTCCATCCTGGGCTGTTTTGATATGTTGTGGAATATACAGCAGACAAATATAACGTGAACCACCTATTTTGGGCAATATAGACAACAGAATCTATTCTTAGCATGCCAAAGGTGTACTCTGGGAGGCGCTGCTGTTGTGATGGTGCATCTGGAACATAAATGAAGTGTTCTCTCTTGATCGTATATCTTTGTGCTTAACTATGCCAGTTTGCATGTACTTTCTAGAGGTGCTAAATATAGACGCAACACAGCAGTTTTAGTCTTGATAAATCACAATGTGAGGCCGAAATTATTATATTTTCATCTCCTCCTAGTATGGTGTGTATTAATAATCAGCATAAATTCTGCATATACATAAAGACAAACACGCTAAATGATTTGCACTATTTTGCTTAAGAGACGCAATCTTCTGTGCATGAGCTTTAGTGTTTAGTAGACGCAAACCTTTAGTGGATCAGGCCCTTAATACTCATTTTACTAGCACACATTAGAAAAATGTGAATATAAAAAACATGTTCAACACAGGAAGACAGCAAACTAGTAATTGCTGAGACACGGAGAAAGGGTATGATTAATTAAGCTCTGCTTCTTCCTACTACTTTTCAGACATGTTGAACTGTGCAAGTATTAACGTCAGAATCCGATATATTGGCCAAGTATGTTTTGACTTGGTAGACTGTGCTCTCTTTGTTCTATGTGAAATTATGTCACTTTATTAAGCATTTCCAAATAAAGCACACCTCTTTATTTGTAAGAAACTGGTCAATGGTAACATATCGTTGCATTTGCATTACCAAGTCTTTAATTATTATACATCAATACCTACTTGAACATTAGCCACCAAATCTATTGGCTAATGCACTGATAATGGCACAGAGATGTAAATAAATCATGTTCAATAGTGGTCTTACGTTATGTGAGTGTGATGTAGTGTGTTTACCTTGTGATATCTTCAGACAACAGTGAGGGGTCGGGGGGGTAAAACTTGACGTTGAATGCAAACTGCCAGTTGTTACCTACAGAGCAGGAAGTGACACAAGTTAAACCACATGACCAAGATAGAGGAGGAAAAAATATGGGGGATCATTCACGGGAAATCTCTGAGATTTTTTGTGTGATCGGGGTCGCTTCCATCCATCTGGCCTCATTCCATCCATCCTGCCTCCTCCCATTGGTGTGTGTGTGTGTGTGTGTGTGTGTGTGTGTGTGTGTGTGTGTGTGTGTATGCTTTTCGGCGGGTTGGAGCGAGGGCAAAGAGCAGCTTTTGGATGCTGCTAAGCCCAATGTGTCACGCACGCAAGCATCAACACACACAAATAAATACTTGGCGGGTCCGGTATTGCGTAACGTTATTTTGGCTACATCGAAAAGCAAAGTGTAATAAAACAAACTGACCTGGAGGTGCTGCTCCACAAATGTTCCCATAGGAAACAATGGAAGCAGAAAAAAAGTCTGTTGTAGGGACAAACTGTCACCATCATCGAACCTTCATTGAAATGTAACACCGTACTAGTGTAGAAATAAGTTAGCAATATTGTTTTAAAAATAACTCCGCCATGCCGCCGTGGTTTGATTTGACATTTTCAGGACTTATGGGGATCCCAAATTCAAAGAAAGAGGTACTACCAGGTAAAAAAAAGTTGGCTTTGCACAATAGGACCCATTTAATACTTCCCTTGTTGTGGGTTTTGCAAAACAGCCACAAAAAGTCAAAGAAAAAAATAAATATAATAGCGCATCATTTGTGTAATGCTCAACAAAATAAACTTTTTTAAGTAGGACTGGGTACGTTCACATTTGACCAAATCTATACCGGTACTAAGCTGTACCAATTTTTGGTACATTTATGTGTGTTCATGGGGTGACAAATGTGTGTTGCTGTGGTCAGTAAGTAGTATTTGCCATTAATTGAATGTGTAGTATTGTATTGGTTAGAGTGTCCGCCCTGAGTTCGGTAGGTCGTGAGTTCAATCCCCGGCCGAGTTATACCAAAGACTATAAAAATGGGACCCGTTGCCTCCCTGCTTGGCATTCAGCATCAAGGGTTGGAATTGGGGGTTAAATCACCAAAATTATTCCCAAACGCAGCCAGCTCCCCTTACCTCCCAGGGGGTGGAACAAGGGGATGGGTCAAATGCAGGGGGTAATTTCACCACACCTAGTGTGTGTGACTATCAGTGGTACTACTTTAACTTTATTACACACTAGCTGTTGGATTGTAACGTGTATCTTAGTTGTAGTTTTCATTACCAAATTTGGAGGGGCTGAAATCACCATGTAAAATCACTAATGCTAAACGATAGTACGTCTATGGCAGTGATTGTCAAACTGTGGTATGCAGGCTCCATCTAGTGGTACGCCAAAGAATCACTTAATTATGTGCAATTAATTGTATTTGAATCATTATTTAGGTAGTGTTTTATTTTCCTATAATCAAACACACAGTGTTACTGTTCAAACTGTGTATAAATGTTACAAAGGCCAAAAATATTAAATATACTTTTTTAAAAACTCTGCTTTGTTTTTAATGAATACCTAAGCCTACTACGCTACTGTATTTTAATGTTGGTCATTATGGTGGTACTTGGGGAGCCAAATGTTTTCTGAGGTGGTACTTGGTGAAAAAAGCTTGAGAACCACTGGTATATGGCATATCCGTATCATAAAGCTGGCGCATTTTGAAAAGTGGAGCATTATTTTTGGGAGCTTTCTTTCAGGCATTGAAAATGACCTTGAAGCAATATGCTACCAACAACCGCCTGTTAGCCCGCCAAGTGCTTGAGCCATGCAACCGGAAATGACGTCATGCGCAACAAAGCTATCAAAATATACGTTTGTAGTATTGTTTTATTTCACATGACTCAATACAATACAAATACCTACTTGTGATGTAACCTCAGGTCTTTTTGTCTTGCATGACAGATTTAGAACAAAGTTTTGTGCGCATTACTCTAATGTCGAGGTTTTGCGAATACGATAATTCAAGTATTGACTTCAAACAAAAAGTGCTTGCCTCAGTCGGAGGTTTGATTGGTCCAACAGTTTAACAGCTGTGACAAGAATTGTGTTGGCCTAATGAGGTTCTATTTTAGGTCTTGTGTGCTGCAATCAATTTAGTTACCTGAGTTTAGTCATTACATCGTGCTGAAAATTGGCCTTGTGTTTGTGCGAAGGCATCCAAATCACAACTTCTGATAGTTTCCAAAATACTTAAAGGACATATAAAAGTCATGATGGTGTTAGGTGTCAGCAGACTGTAATTAAGTGGTATCAAACCTGCCATTATTGTGGTGTACATAAAACCCAAATGTGCACCGTTCACACATGGACACACCCACACAGAGCCACATGCTATATACGTATTTCAAAAATACACTTTTTTCTTCTAAAATAGAATATTTTCATAGCACCGTCCACTTGTAACGGTCTGTAAAGTATACATCATATTATTTGCAAAAAGCTAACTTACTGCGAATTTGCCTTTTGATTTCCTTGGTGGGATCCAACCAACACTGGAGGCAAAGAGCAGAGAGTGACATATTTAAAAAAATATTTGTTATTTGTTATTAGTAAAAGTCACACAATACCTTCTGCTCATGGTGGTCCTTGTAAGTTAGACCAAAGTAGTCTTTCTCCAGGAGATTAAGATGCTCGCACACCTTGAAGAATAAGAATAGGCCCTTGGCACGTTTCTGTTGGCAAGGAAGAAGATGGGAGAAATAATTATTAAAAAAAAACAAAAAACATATTAAATACAATTTTAAACAATTAAAAAAATAAAAACTCACTGGAATAGAACATGACTAAATGTAAAGTGGCACATTTATGTTAGCTGCAAATATAATTATTTTTATTAAGTACATGTTATATAAAATTAATAATTGTAAACATACAATTAAAGGGGCCGTTTGCAACATTTACACAGATGCCTAGAGAGCGCTAAATTTCCAGTGTATTTTACACAGCATATTCCGCCCCTTCACGGCTTGTAGAACGTAATGACGTAACTATGTACGTACGTAACATGTGCATGCTCATTAGCTTTGGGTATAGCAATTTGGATAGTTAATGTTAGCTATCATTGAATGTATATTATATCATAACAACAACATGACTGCAAAGTGTTCATATTCTTTTGGACTGTTTTTGTATGTCTGCACGCGCTTCCTGCACATAAGTGTTGACGAGACAGGGTGAGTGACCATTGTAAACACCCATCATTATATTCAGGCCGGTAAAAATATTTAATTAATAACAATTTAATAATTACAAATATCCTATGACTATGGGCTTTATCCCACTAATTTTACTTTCTTCCACAATCATGCCAGGGAATCAATCCCGCGCCCGTTGCTTCCAAAAGCAAAAACTTATACTACTACACTGCTACTACTTTGTATCGTATTAATAGCGTCTGAACAGGAAAACGCTAGGAATAAGTTTGCTGTAACATTTCCTGTAAAGCGCCCTGTCATTTATTATATTTCATATTTTACAAACTCATTTTGATTGTCAAGTGTATCTCACATGTCTGCAGCAGAATATGTCCCCGGGCCGGACTTAAGGACTCATCGTAGAGCAACAAATAAATACAGTACATAAATAAACAGCCGTGCATTGATTGGCCCGTTATCGGTTGGCCTATCTTGAAAACTCTCTCGACTCCCGATTATCAGTCCACCTGTGGCATAATGGCTTAATGGATTAAAGAGCAAAGCATCCAATCAAAGTTCTAACAGGATTAATACTGCCCACGGCCTCTTAAGGGCATATTATGTGCAGTTTGATATATTACTAACTTTTATAGTTAATTTCTTCAACCTTTTATGAAGGGAATTGTTATAAAAGGCAAAATGTAATACAAAACCCAAAATCAGTGAAGTTGGCACGTTGTGTAAATCGTAAATAAAAACAGAATACAATGATTTGCAAATCCTTTTCAACTTATATTCAATTGAATACACCGCAAAGATAAGATATTTAATGTTGGAACTGAGATACTTTTTTTTTTTTTTGCAAATAATCATTAAATTACAATTTAATGGCAGCAACACATTGCAAAAAAGTTGGCACAAGGGCATGATTTACTACAAAGCCACGCTGTTGTAACACGTGCAGAATGTGGCTTGACATTGTCTTGCTGAAATAAGCAGGGGCGTCCATGAAAAAGACGTCTAAAACCTGTATGTACATTTCAGCATTAATGGTGCCTTCACAGAAGTGTTAGTTACCCATGCCTTGGGCACTAATACACCCCCATACCATCACAGATGCTGGATTTTGAACGTTGTGCCTATAACAGTCCGGATGGTTCTTTTCCTCTTTGGTCTGGAGGACACGAGGTCCACAGTTTTCAAAAACAATTGAGATAGGCTCCGTCACCGCAACTGTGGTAGAAAATGGATGGATGGATGGATGGGCTCGTCAGACCACAGAACACTTTTCCACTTTGCATCAGTCCATCTTAGATGAGCTCGGACCCAGCGAAGCCGGCGGCGTTTCTGGGGGTTGTTGATAAAGGGCTTTCACTTTGCATAGTAGAGTTTTAACTTGCACTTACAGATGTAGCGACAAACTGTAATTACTGACAGGGGTTTTCTGAAGTATTCCTGAGCCCATGTGGTGATATCCTTTACACACTGATGTCAGTTTTTGATGCAGTACCACCTGAGGGACCCTAAGTCACGGGCATTTCCGCTTACGTGCAGTTATTTCTCCATATTCTCTGAACCTTTTGATGATATTACGGACTGTAGATGGTGAAATCCCTAAATTCCTTGCAATAGCTCGTTGAGAAATGTTGTTCTTAAACTAATCGAAAATTTGCTCAGGCATATGTTCACAAAGTTGTGACCCTCACCCCATCCTTGTTTGTGAATGACTAAGCATTTCATGGAAGCTGCTTTTATACCCAATCATGGCACCCACCTGTTCCCAATTAGCCTGTTCATCTGTGAAATGTTCCAAATAAGTGTTTGATGAGCATTCCTCAACTTTCTCAGTCTTTTTTGCCACTTGTGCCAGCTTTTTTGAAACATGTTGCGGGCATCAAATTCCAAATGAGCTAATATTTGAAAAAAATTTCATTTACCAGTTCAAACGTTAAGTGTCTTGTCTTTGCAATGTATTCAATTATATAGGTTGAAAAGGATTTGCAAATCTCTGTATTCAGTTTTTATTTACGATGTACACAACGTGCCAACTTCACTGGTTTTGGGTTTTGTATTTCCAAAATGCAACAAGTAAAATTAAATAAAAAGACTACTGGCATTTATTTACTCAACTGCCGAGATGACCAGGCATCCAGTTGGTGTATACTGTTAAATACTGTGATGTTCCGTATCAACCTTAATAGTCCACTGTATATTTGTACATTATTTTTGCATTTCCATTTCTAAGGGAATTGTTCTAAATAAATAAATGTAACACTTTAGCATGATTATAAATACAAGAGAACATATTTTCTACTCTTATGTGCGGCTTACTTCCTGTCCAAGCGTCTATCTATCAATGCATCTCTGTCTCCACCGTAGTTCCTTGAGGACTGGCTTTCAGAAGGGACACATTCCATCAAGAGTGACCATAAAATCCTCCACAGTGAGCAATGACATTTAGCACACATTCATGCTGCACACACACACACACGTGCACGCACACACACACACGCACTCAAGCACGCACACATGCACGCACGCAGCATGACAGAGACGCATACCACAGACTGTCTGGTGCAGAGTGCTGAAATTGAAGGGAATGGGAATAAAAGACTGCTTCTACTTTTTTTCCAGTAGAAAACATCTGCGGTATGTTCTTCTACTCGGTGGAGCACACAAGCGCCTTTTTGTATGCAAACATGCTATACACTTGAATTCAACTAAGAGAGCGCAACCTTTGGGTGAGACAGAGTTTGTGCTGACGTGCCTTCAAGCCAGGCATCACTCGCAGAAAGAAAACCCTTATCAATTAAGTAGTTTGATCATATAAGAAATAATCATAAAACATAAACACTGGCATTTATTCACTCCACTGCAGAGAGTACAAGTCATCCATTGGGAGTAGTTGTTAATTAGTGAGTCTCTCCTGGCTTTCGTGGGCTTTTTCTGTGATTGTTGCAGAATTGCTGGAATCCCCTGAAAAGTTGCAATGTTTTGAGGCTTTTCCCTGCTCAAAAACATAGAATCAAAGTGGAAAATGGAAAAATGGAGGCTTCTTTTTGAGGTGCAGTGGTTATTCAATCGTAGGACACACCCAGCAATTACTGTGTATTAAATTAATTTATGTGTATTAGATTTATTTGTGTGTATTAGAGTGGAGGCCACTATATTGTATTGAGCAATTACGCAAGAAAATGTTTGTGATCAGCATAGAAAATGAATGATAAGTGAAAAACCCACAAGTGATAGGATTGTAGAAAGTGGTGTGTGCGTGTGTGCTTGTGTTTGTTGACGGTCTCAAAATGTAAAGGTTTAATCTCTGGAATGCATTGTGCATCTCTCCCTCTGCTAGCCCCACTATGCCACTGTGTGGATGGATGGATGCTTGTGTGTCCAAGCGTGCGTGTGTGTGCGTGTGTGAGATTGTGTGTGTGTTTAGGACAATAGCAGTTGTTGCAGTTTCAGCGTTCTCTGTTGGAAGGACAAAGCTGCTTCTGTCCAAACAACGGTAGGCACAGGCGTCGACACACCGTAGATTTTGGAAAATGGCTATGAGTGCCTTAAATTAAAATGAAATATTATTATACTCTAAAATATAATTACTCTTGTGTGGAGGAGCCTGGTTAGTTCTTTGAGCTTTATCATTTCCATTATTTTAAATGTCCTTGTACGAAAGCCTATTGTGTGCCTTTAACCAGTTTTGTGATGTTCCTATGCCTTTAAGTTGATAGGTCAATCTGTGACGTCATTTCCCCTTTAAAGCACGTCTTTGTCAGAATAGCCGGTTTTCAATCAGTGGTGGCAGCCAGCCTTGTGTGCGTTGACGACTAAATACCACACACACACACAAAAGCATACACATTTAAATCTACCTTTCAACAATAAAGATGATTAAAGGATTCTCTGGCCGGAATCTGTCGATTGTGTCCCAATTCTAAAAGAACTACTATCCCTTCCTTACATTGGTCCTTCGAGCCGGATAGAGTTCCACCATCAGACACTATGGAGTCATCACCTGCTGATCACCAGCCCTCTGTCAGGCCAAAGAGAGACATTCGACTACCACAGCATTTGGCCCCTTACGATGTCACCCTCCTTCCCTCTCAACTGCCTGCCGCCCAAATCTCCTCACTACCAGTAGGACAACACAGTGAAGCAAGGCCAACCAGAGCTAGGAGTGCGTCAGAATACCAGTCATCTGCTTCATCACGTCGATCCTCTCGGCGATCGCATGGGCTTCAACTGCTCCAAAATATTCCTGATGTCCAAACAGCTGCCCTAGAGGAGAGAATTAAAGGTTTGGAGCTTGCTGACCTACAGCAAGAAATAGAGGAGGAAAGGAAAGCTGACTTGGAGGCGAAGAGATTGGATGCACAAGCTAAAGAAGGACAAAGACTACAAGAGGATGCTCACCTTGCCAAGGAGAATATGGCAAGGGAAATGGAACGGCGCAGACGCTTAAAGAAACTGGAGAAAGACTTACACATTGCCCATATTGTCAAGTCTTTCCTGTCGGAGTCTGAAGATGATGCAATGTCAACAACGTCAGCTCCGCCCGCTGCTGACATGCTTCAGCTCCCATCAATAACTCCAATGAAATCCTCTGCCGCTATCCCGATTACACAGCCATTGACAACGATTCCCATTCCTGTGCAAGGTGCACAAACTTGTGTCCCGACTTTAGTAGCCCCCACTACAGCTCCTGCATCTGTGTCTTTCACAAGTCAACATATGCCAGTCATTCCCACATCTAGTTATGCATCAACAATGACACATGCAGCCGCAGTGCCACAAACCATGCAAACTTTTGTGCCACAACCACCAGTTCCAGCTGGTGCACCTCCTCCTGCTGCTGGGCAGTATGTTCAATACAAATTACCATCTGCTACTCCAGCCCCGGCAGCACCACCCTGGTCCTACCCGGGCATCGAGACGCTGATCGCTACTTCCTATGGCATTCCCAAACCAGTACTTCCAAGGGTTGAGAGTGGCCGGGAAAGTGATTTCGCCCTACTCAAGATGGCGCTAGAGAACTTGATGAATAGTCATCCTCACCTCAGCGAGCAATATAAATATCAAGTTCTACTAAATCAGCTCAAACTCCCTAACGCTCTGCAGTTAGCCAAGTCATTCATGTATGACCCAAACCCGTACACGGCTGCGCCAGGGGCTCTACAAGACAAATATGGCCAGCCTAGACAACTAGTACAGAGTGAACTAGGAGCTATTCTTAACTCACCAGCCATCAGAGTGGGGGATGCAGAAGCTTTCGACACGTTCGCTCTCTCAGTTCAGACCTTAGTTGGCATGCTGCGGACTTTAGAGGGATCCCTTGGATACGAGCTCAAATGTGGTTCTCACGTTGACCGCCTCATAAGTAAAATGCCTCCTGCTCACCGAGACGGATTTATGGAATACTGTCTTTGTCGAGGCATTCTACAGCCAGGTACCAACCAAACTTACACCCTGCCCGACCTGGCATCCTGGCTCCAAGTTAAAGCTCAAGCTAAGCGCCTGGCCAGCCGAGTCACTCACCTCTACAACCCGGGGCCTCCTCCTGCCAAGAGGGATTATAATAGTCCATGGCCCAAACAAAGGACAGCGTCAATTCTCTTATGTTCTGGTGAAACCGGTCACAGCCAGAGCACCAATCTGACAAAGTCACAACCCTTTAAACCTAGTCCTTATTGTGCATTTTGCAACAGTAAGGAGCATTACCTCAACTCATGCCTGGACTTCAAGAAACTGAATACCAGTGAGATCAATAAGTGGATCCAAGAAGGTAACAGATGTTGGAAGTGCGGTCGTGGCCACAAAGCTGCAGCATGTACGCTTAAACGCCCTTGTAACTTATGCAAAGAGACGCACCTCACAGTACTGCATGACACGATCCAAGAGTCATCTCAACAAGTCCTGATGATGAGTAACCAAAAACCCACAGTCTACCTGGAACAGCCTCAAAGCCCTCAAAGAGTTCTGCAGAAAGTTGTTAAAGTGCTCCTACAAAATGGAGACCGCACTCTAGAGACATTTGCTGTGCTTGATGATGGTTCTGAGAGAACACTCATCCTCCCCTATGCAGTAGAGCAGCTACAACTTGCTAAGCATCCTGAAACCCTTCACCTGAGAACTGTTCAACAAGAAGTGAAAGTGCTCAATGGTTCGTCAGTCAGCCTTCACGTCTCCCCCATCTTCAAGCCAAGCAAGAAGTATTGGATTAAAAATGCCTTCACAGCTGAGAATCTGAGCCTATCTCAGCACACATATCCAGTAGCGGCCCTCCAAAACCGCTACGAGCACCTCAAAGACCTTCCTTTGCTGCCTATCCATCGAGCGCAACCGCTACTCCTCATAGGTTCTGATATGTCTCAGCTTCTTGCTCCTACAGAGCCGGTGCGAGCAGGCCCATCTGGCGGCCCCATAGCAGTCTGTACCAACCGAGGCTGGTCCCTACAAGGTCCGTCTGGGATTTATGCATCTTCCCATCAACCTTCCCGTCTGCACGTGACCACTGAATCCCCATATCCTGAACTTTTCAAGAATGTGGAACGTCTCTGGCAGATCGATACTCTCCCTTACGTCAACGAGAAGATTGCATCTCGTTCCAAGCAGGACCAAAAAGGTCTCTCTCTTTTACAGACTGACTCTAAGCGTGTACCTGTTGATGGTATCCAGCGCTACGCGACACCCCTGTTACGTCGCCAGCCAAGCACTACGCTATGTGCACCCTCAGATGCTGTAATGCCAAACTTGCGCAGCATTGAATGCAGGTTGGCCAAAGACCCTCACCTTGCAACCTCTTATCGTAGAGAGATGGACAAACTTATCAAAACAGGATACGTTGCTGAGATTCCTTCAGAGGAGGCAGCAAAGAGTACTGAGTCGTGGTACGTACCACATCACATGGTGCACCACAATGGGAAAGACAGAGTGGTCTTCAACTGTTCTTTCTCCTACAATGGCCAGTCTTTGAATGATCATCTCCTCCCTGGACCAACGTTGGGCCCTACTATGATTGGGGTCCTCTTGCGGTTCCGATGTCATGCAATAGCCATAAGCGGGGATATCAAGTCAATGTTTCACCAGATCCGCTTACTTGACCATGATAAACCACTCCTACGATTCCTGTGGCGGAACATGGACAGGGAATCTAGAGCGCAGATCTTTGAATGGCAGGTCCTACCTTTCGGAACAACCTGCAGCCCCTGTTGTGCAGTGTACGCCTTACAGCAGCACGTCAGGGACTATGAGCCACCAGACTCTCTGCTCATGCAAGTGGTTGAGCACTCCTTCTATGTGGACAATTGCCTCCACAGTCTGAGTAAGGTTGAAGAAGCCAAAGCTCTAATTGACACTGCGTAAACTTCTTAGCAAGGGAGGTTTCGAGATCCGACAGTGGGCTAGCAACATGCCAGAAGTTGTGGCCCATCTACCACCTGATGCACGATCAGCAACTAGTGAGCTGTGGTTATCCAAAGCAAGTGATAACCTCCATGAACCCACTCTTGGACTATGCTGAGATTGTTTGAATGACACGCTGAGTTTCAAGCGTCACACAACAGAATCATCAGCTGCCACTCTTCGAAATGTCTACAGTGTCCTGGCCAAGCTTTATGACCCCCTAGGATTCATTGTACCATTTACCACTCGGTGTAAGGTGCTCATCCAAGATATGTGGAAGTCCAACCTCGGCTGGGACGACCAGATCCAGCCTGCAGATCTCCTTGACAAGTGGTCAACCTGGGTACGTGAGATTCCCACTTTACAACAATTTAAGGTGCCCCGTTCCTATGTACCTTTTACTGTGAACACTCCCACTTCAACCAGACATATTCACATCTTCTGCGATGCCTCTGAGCGCGCCTATGGGTCAGTGGCCTTTATGCAGTCAGTAGATGACAATCAGCACACCCATGTGTCTTTCGTGTTCGCCAGATCACGAGTTTCACCGAAAAAGCAACTGTCCATCCCGCGACTAGAGCTCAGTGCTGCACTTACAGGAGCACAGCTGGCCAAAGTGATAGAGACAGAGCTCTGTGTCCCTTCAGATCGCATCACGCTATGGTCAGACTCAACGACCGTGCTGCACTGGATCAAATCAGAATCGTGTCGCTTCAAAGTATTTGTGGGGACTCGCATCACAGAAATTCAAACCCTAACAAACCCCACCCAGTGGCGTTATGTTGATTCTCTGAATAATCCAGCAGACGATATCACTCGTGGACTCACCCTGCAGGAAATGATCCAAGAGCACCGCTGGAATAAGGGCCCGCACTTCCTTTACCTGCCAGAAAATGAGTGGCCCAATTTGCCTTCATCTGAACTGGAACCGGATGCCACAGAGCTGAGGAAATCCGCCTTCGTTGGAACTATTTCCTGTGCTTCATCCACTCAGCTTACTGATTTCAGTAAGTTCTCCACATGGAAACAGCTTCTACAAGAGACAGCTAGCTCCCTTCATGGGGCGGCTGATGCTGGTGCTTCATCCCCACCTTCCGCCGTGGATTTTCTGGAAGCCGAAAAACTTATATTGCAAAGGGTTCAAGGAGATTGTTTCCCAGAAGAGTTGAGAGCGCTCAAGGCTGGACGGTCTCCGCCTTCATACAGTCGACTTGCATCACTTTCACCAGAATACGAAGGAGCCACAGGATTACTCAGAGTTGGTGGACGGTTGCGGCATGCAGAGAGTTTAGATTGGGAGAGAATCCACCCTATAATCTTGGATCCAAGCCACCATGTGACAAAGCTTGTCATAAAGGAACATGATGAAGTACTGTTGCACCCTGGCCCAGAAAGAGTTCTTGCTGAAATACGACGTAGATTTTGGATCTTAAGGGGCAGAGAAGCAATACGGAAACATCAGTATACATGTCTAGAACGTCGTCGTTGGAAAGCCAAGCCTGACATTCCTAAAATGGCTGATTACCCCCCTGCTCGACTGCGACTTCATAAGCCACCTTTCTATTCAACCGGAGTTGATTGCTTTGGACCTCTCCAAGTGAAAATTGGGCGCCGCACAGAGAAACGATGGGGTATTATCTATAAGTGCATGACAACTCGTTCTGTACACTTGGAACGACTGGAGAATCTTGATACGGACGCATTCCTGCTATCCTTAAGAAGATTCATCTCTCGACGCGGCAAACCCTTTGAACTCCTCATGGACAATGGTACCAACTTTGTTGGTGGAGAACGTGAATTACGTGAAGCAGTTGCTTCAATGGAACCACAGTTGAGAGAGCAACTTGCAGAGCACCAGATTTCATTCCGATTCAATCCTCCAAGCACACCACATTTTGGGGGCACATGGGAGAGAGAAGTAAAATCCATTAAGACAGCACTCAGAGTTGTTCTCAAAGACCAAACAGTCCCTGAACCAGTATTACTGACAACATTGATAGAGGTTGAAGGCATAATGAATGCTAAACCTCTTGGTTACCTGTCTTCGGACGCCTCAGACCCAGACCCAGTCACGCCCAATCTCCTTCTTATGGGCCGTCACGATTCATCTCTACCTCAAGCAATCTACGATCCCTGTGGTCTCGGAAAAAGACGTTGGAGGCACAGCCAAGTCCTAGCAGATCACTTCTGGTCATCTTTCATCCAGCATTACCTGCCAGGGCTTCAAGAATGTAACAAGTGGAGGAACGATGGCAAGACCCTTTTGGCCGGTCAAGTTGTCTTGATAGTGGATCCTCAACTCCCCCGAGGATCGTGGCCTGTAGGACGGATCACTCAGACACATCCAGGAGCAGATGGACGGGTCCGGACTGCCAGAGTACAAGTGAAGAATCGCACCTACCTTCGCCCAGTCGCCCGACTGATCATGCTTCCACCTCTTGATGACGAGGACACTACCTCATAGACTTTCTTCTAGTTCCAACTGCCATACGGACAGTTGGGGGCGGCTGTGTACGAAAGCCTATTGTGTGCCTTTAACCAGTTTTGTGATGTTCCTATGCCTTTAAGTTGATAGGTCAATCTGTGACGTCATTTCCCCTTTAAAGCACGTCTTTGTCAGAATAGCCGGTTTTCAATCAGTGGTGGCAGCCAGCCTTGTGTGCGTTGACGACTAAATACCACACACACACACAAAACCATACACATTTAAATCTACCTTTCAACAATAAAGATGATTAAAGGATTCTCTGGCCGGAATCTGTCCATTGTGTCCCAACTCTAAAAGAACTACTATCCCTTCCTTACAGTCCTCTATTGTGGAAAACTGACCGTTTGATGATAATGTAACAGGAATGCAATGTACATGAAACCTGTTTATGAGCCCCAAACATGACAAAAGTCCAATCACTCCACTTTTGAGAGAAGCGGCGCGCCGATGCATTGTGATGGAAAGACCTCCTTTCTCAGGCTTTAAATAAAGCTCTGCCAACTCTACGTCAGCCACTTGCAGACGTGGGCATGTAGGTTTGATCATGGATGTCACATGTATGTGATATATGGCATCTATTACATTGAAGTTGTTACAAAGTGTATAGAGTGGAACCTCAGGATGAAAGTGTCAGCTTACAAGTTTCTCAGGATAAGAGCTGTCTCTCAGCTAATTGTTATTGTTATTGTTAATCACTATAGACAGTAATTTTAAACGTGACAAACAAGTCAATGGCGTTTTAAAATCGTGTTTTTATCATCTTCGTCTTTTAGCAAAAGTAAAACCGTTTTTATCTTTTATAACCTTTTTGAACAAGTCGTGCATGCTTTTATTTCAATTCGCCCGGAGCCCTTTGAGACACTTGTGATTTAGGGCTATATAAATAAACATTGATTGATTGATTGATTGACTACTGCAAAGCACTTTATGCTGGCATTAGCCAAAAAGCTCTCTGCCGGTTGCAGTTAGTCCAGCACGACTTTTAAATGGGGTCCAGGAAACGCGAGCATATAACCCCAATTCTTGAGACTTTGCACTGGCTCCCTGTTCATTTTAGAATTGATTCGAAAATTTTGCTGTTTGGTTTTAAAGTTTTGCATTGACTGGCACCTCATTATATCTCTGACCTCATCCAAATTTACACTCCTGCGCACGCTCTGTGGTCCGAGAGCCAGCTTCAGCTCGTGGTGCCCAAGACGAGACTTAAAACCAGAGAAGACAGGGCCTTCTCTGTGGCCGGCCCTAAGCTCTGGAACACTCTGCTCCTCCATGTTCGAACTGCTCCCACAGTGGAGTGTTTTAAGTCTTGTCTTAAGACCCACTTTTATTCTCTGGCTTTTAAGACTACGTGAGTTGTGTGGTCCTCTCTTTTTAAATGTTTATTTCTATTTATTGTTTTAATTAGTTTTACCCTTTAAAATCGTTTTTAATCATATTTATTTTGATATTGTTTTTATATTTATTTATTTATCCATCCATCCATCCATCCATCTTCTTCCGCTTATCCGAGGTCGGGTCGCGGGGGCAGCAGCCTAAGCAGGGAAGCCCAGACTTCCCTCTCCCCAGCCACTTCTTCCAGCTCTTCCCGGGGGATCCCGAGGCATTCCCAGGCCAGCCGGTTTTATATTTATTTATTTTGTTTTTATTCAGTCATTGGTGGAGCTAAGGATAGTATTTGAATCTTGTTTTTAATATTTTTGTGCAGCACTTTGGAAACATTTTTGTTGTTTGAATGTGCTATATAAATAAAGTGGATTGGATTGGATTGGATGCTTTATGTAGGGAGCAAAATTTCAGGTTACGAGCTCTAAGCCAACCGCTGGTTGGCTTAGAGAATGTCACAGTGAACCCTGTAAAAACACGATCAAAACATCTGGTCTTTTTTGTTAGCATTAGCTTGTAGCTAGATATGGACATAACTTTGTTTTTCCAAGTACGTGAAGGAAGAACATGAGCGTGAAGGACAGTGCTGGAAAGAAAAAAATGAATGATATTCATTGAATTAAAGATAGAAATCATCAAAAGCATGAGAGCGTGAGCTAGCTAACTTGGTGAAGCAGTTTGTGTGTAGCACTGCTCGTCTGCACCATATTGAAGCCGAAAGAGTCTATAACGCCACAATATATTGTATATATTTTTTTTTTATATATTCAAATAATACCTAAACGGCGGTCATTTATCCAAGAAAGTATGTAGAAGCAGCTGATGGTGTGTTTGATGGAAAAGCAGTTGGAAGGAGATACCGTAGAAGTCCACTCTCCAAGGTAAATACTGTACATTATTAAAACTTAGAAAACTTCTGTAGTTGTTTGCGGACTACATTCTATTGTATGGGTATTAATGCAATAGTTGTTATCCAAAAGTTTTTTGGTTTTTTTAAATGCAAGTTATATGTTACAATTGTGATGTTTTGGGCGGCCAACCACCAATTAAATTGGTTTGAATTCATTCAAACTCTGTGTTGCAGTACACGTTTTTCAAGGCACGATCTGTACCTTCCGCCCAGCTGTGATGCGCTCCAGCCTATCACAGTGGGACACACAGTAGAAAATGGAGGACTGGATCTGCGTCACAGAACCAATTAAACTTGTATTTTGAGGTACTGTCAAAAGTGGATCAGGTACACAATAGCGCTTCTTGGATACATACTGTACACTTGTCTTGGACAAACACAGTTTATTGGTATTAAAGCTACAGACGCATAAAACAGTGAGGCTTACAATTAAAAATATTATTAAACAGTATGGCTTATCAAAAGCACTTGTTTAAAATTGTCAGTATAATAAATCACGTAAACAGTCAATATCAATGTAAGTGGAATGTACATACAATAGTCTAAAAGAATCTAACGCCTGTGCTTAGTGGTGAATAGCAGATGTAGAAACTAATCTTGTGGGGACTTCCCTCCCACATAATCTTCTAAATGTGTGTCCTCCAGACAAGCCCCCCCTCCCCACCCCGCACCATGCTTTACATTTATCCCCTCAAACCCACCCAAACAATGTAAGGGGCTACTTCAACAACTCAGGAAGTTTAAATAGGTGCTATAACATGCGCCCACATACACACACACACACACACACACACACACGTACAGATCCAATTAGTGATGACGTTTTTGATGAAGATACTCGCAAAAACACAACAATCAAAAAGCTCATTATATTTTATAACAACACTTGTATTACTTTCAAGACTCTACTAGTACGGTTTGTTTGATCAAGTGTGAACGCAATCATCTTAACCCTGGTGTTGACCAAACAAGCGGGCCGAGAACACTCGAGAGATGGACCTCGGCATGCTTGCCAAAAAACTCTGGTGCAGTTTGGTTCACTTAAACTCAAATCTAAACTCTACCTGCACTAGTGTTAAAAAGACAGAATGCAGAAATGACAACTACTGAATGTCATTCTTTTGTAATACAGTGACCTGCGATGTCCTTTATGCCAGCTAAGACATTGATGCATTTGGAGTTGTTATGCAAAGATATGACCCAACTTTGACAAAGATTACAACTGTACTGCACTACAAAACTGCAAATATATAGTAGGGTACTAGGGATCGAACTGCATGTTTATTAACAGAGATAAACAAGCTATGTAATCTATGTAATGCAATATTCTCTGACGATTAGAAAAACGGCACTACAGACAGCCTATTGAGATGCGTTCATTTCAAGCCTTTGTTCTGAAGTTTCTACTTCGGTTCCTTTCTGCTGAGGGTCTGACTTTGGCTAATACATATATGGATGTATACTAAAATTAATCACTGTTGCCCTTTACAGTTAAATATTATTGTCATGCAAGATATTTTTCAGTACCTAGCGGGAAGCGTATCTCCAAAACTACAAAAATGGCAGACGTGAGGGAGTGGGATGTGGACCCAAGAACCACCATTGCATGCAATAATTAAGTGTTTTAAATGTACATTAAAAACAATCATAAAATAACCCCTTTAAAGGCCTACTGAAACCCACTACTACCGACCACGCAGTCTGATAGTTTATATATCAATGATGAAATCTTAACATTATAACACATGCCAATACGGCCGGGTTAACTTATAAAGTGACATTTTAAATTTGCCGCTAAACTTCCGGTTCGAAACGCCTCTGAGGATGACGTATGCGCGTGACGTAGACCGGCGAACACGGGTATGCCTTCCACATTGAAGCCAATACGAAAAAGCTCTGTTTTCATTTCATAATTCCACAGTATTCTGGACATCTGTGTTCGTGAATCTGTTTCAATCATGTTCATTGCATTATGGAGAAGGAAGCCGAGCAAGCAAAGAAGAAAGTTGTCGGTGCGAAATGGACGTATTTTTCAAACGTAGTCAGCCATAACAGTACACAGCCGGCGCTTCTTTGTTTACATTCCCGAAAGATGCAGTCAAGATGGAAGAACTCGGATAACAGAGACTCTAACCAGGAGGACTTTTGACTTGGATACACAGACGCCTGTAGAGAACTGGGACAACACAGACTCTTACCAGGATTACTTTGATTTGGATGACAAAGACGCAGACGTGCTACTGTGAGTATGCAGCTTTGGCTTTTTTTTGCGTATGTACGTAACTTTTTTAAAATATATAAGCTTTATGAACCTTGGGTTAGGTGAACGGTCTTTTGGGCTGAGTGATTGTGTGTGTTGATCATGTGTTTGAATTGTATTGGCGTGTTCTATGGAGCTAGGAGCTAGCAGAGGAGCTAGGAGCTAGCATAACACGTACCGTACCGTACGTGCGCGTCACGTACGTAACTTTTTAAAAATATATAAGCTTTATGAACCTTGGGTTAGGTGAACGGTCTTTTGGGCCGAGTGATTGTGTGTGTTGATCAGGTGTTTGAATTGTATTGGCGTGTTCTATGGAGCTAGGAGCTAGCAGAGGAGCTAGGAGCTAGCATAACAAACACGCAGGTGTTATTATGCAGGATTAATTTGTGGCATATTAAATATAAGCCTGGTTGTGTTGTGGCTAATAGAGTATATATATGTCTTGTGTTTATTTACTGTTGTAGTCATTCCCAGCTGAATATCAGGTACCGTGAGTATGCAGCCTTGGCTGCTAAAAATTCGATAACTTGACCGTATGTGCGCGTCACGTACGTAACTTTTTAAAAATATATAAGCTTTATGAACCTTGGGTTAGGTGAACGGTCTTTTGGGCTGAGTGATTGTGTGTGTTGATCAGGTGTTTGAATTGTATTGGCGTGTTCTATGGAGCTAGGAGCTAGCAGAGGAGCTAGGAGCTAGCATAACAAACACGCAGGTGTTATTATGCAGGATTAATTTGTGGCATATTAAATATAAGCCTGGTTGTGTTGTGGCTAATAGAGTATATATATGTCTTGTGTTTATTTACTGTTGTAGTCATTCCCAGCTGAATATCAGGTACCGTGAGTATGCAGCCTTGGCTGCTAAACATTCGATAACTTGACCGTATGTGCGCGTCACGTACGTAACTTTTTAAAAATATATAAGCTTTATGAACCTTGGGTTAGGTAAACGGTCTTTTGGGCTGAGTGATTGTGTGTGTTGATCAGGTGTTTGAATTGTATTGGCGTGTTCTATGGAGCTAGGAGCTAGCAGAGGAGCTAGGAGCTAGCATAACAAACACGCAGGTGTTTTTATGCAGGATTAATTTGTGGCATATTAAATATAAGCCTGGTTGTGTTGTGGCTAATAGAGTATATATATGTCTTGTGTTTATTTACTGTTGTAGACATTCCCAGCTGAATATCAGGTCACCCCCGGCTCTCACAGCATCTTCCCTATCTGAATAGCTTCAACTCCCCACTAGTCCTTCACTTGCACTTTACTCATCCACAAATCTTTCATCCTCGCTCAAATTAATGGGGAAATTGTCGCTTTCTCGGTCCGAATCTCTCTCACTTCATGCGGCCATCATTGTAAACAATAGGGAACTTTGCGTATATGTTCAACTGACTACGTCACGCTACTTCCGGTAGGTGCAAGCCTTTTTTTTATCAGATACCAAAAGTTGCAATCTTTATCGTCGTTGTTCTATACTAAATCCTTTCAGCAAAAATATGGCAATATCGCGAAATGATCAAGTATGACACATAGAATAGATCTGCTATCCCCGTTTAAATAAAAAAAATTCATTTCAGTAGGCCTTTAAACTTTAAATGTATATGCTGTAATCTCTGTTATTACAGGTTGCTTATTAACGTAAATTGAATAATTCACTCCCATATTAATGTTGTCAATAAATAGTACTAATAGGCCTATCCTATTTATTTACTTTTATGAAAATTTAAAATAATTTGGGGTCTTACATTTTATTTGTATGTGAAGTACATGCACCTATCCTTCAGCAGGAAAACGTACTTTGTTGTAAAAGTATGATTACCTTCTGTTTTGCCTGAAAGCCCAGTTTGAATCTTGCTCTTATAATCCTCCATATTGACAGCCTCATTCATTCATTCATTCATTCGAGCATTAATTTTTTCTTTCTTGCATCTTACTTGTTGCTAAAAAACCAACAACTGGAGCATTCTTCTCAGAAAAGAGATGGTAGCCACAGGCAACTGCTGCTCACATTTGCCCCCCAATGGTGACTCACACTGAGTACTATAGCACTTCTTAGCATGATTTTTCTCTTAATAGTCTTATTAGCAAGATGTCACACTTACATGCAAACATGATATTGGTGCTGACAAACAGAACAACCAGTAAGCCACGCCCCTCAGCCTCAGTGGACACACTCTGAAATCACATCATGTAGGCATCGTAGTATATGCTCTCTGCCAACCTCCTCCCCCTCTGCTGTGCCGAGACTATTAGCTGAACCTTTGTGTGTCATTCCTTCATGTTGTTTCATGCTAAACCGCCTGCTCTGATGCCTATAAAATAAATACGTCCGTGTTTACTTTGAAAAAAAAAATTAAACAGGACTGTTTTGTCAGAATGGGTCAGTAAGAAATTGGATTAGTTGTGAAACTTAGACGAAAACGACAACATTTTTGCAACATTACTACTTTGACTGAAGAAAAAGACATACAAAAAGGTAAGATAAAGTATTATTGTCAATGTCATGTAAGAACACCGTTGTGCATTGACATAAAAGCTGGTAAATGCAGTTTTTCTAATGCAGCATTGTGCGCCACACAAGGTGTACCTAATGCTGTGGACGGTAAATCTATATATTGTTTACAAAGTTTATTTTCAACCATGTCTAAAAAAAAGATATTGGTGATATTCGTCTTTGTATATTTGACAGTGTAAATTATCAAAAGATAAATTATGATACTTTTGGAGAGGGTGGGGCATGGAGTGTTTCATTTGCAATCTAAAGGAAACGCCTCCACATATGAACAGTTTGCAGACATACTCAGAAAGCGAGTTATAAATGTGAGCGTGGAACAAAATTTACACAAAACTTACACTACAACATATCGAATACATATAATCTAGACCACAATAAAGTGTGTCAAATGTAGATTAGAACCATCATAGTTACCTTTAAAAGTATATTTTAAAAGCTTTTGGTGAAACCTAAGCAAGTAACTGAAATGAAATGGGAAAATAAAATCCATATTAAACCCAGCAGATGCCATTTATATTTAAGTTAGGTCATGGAATATGTCACAAAAGCAGCCCAAACCAGGCATTACTTTATGAATATGTCCTTCACTGTATAGCCTTTGGTCACATGACCATGAATCGAGCAGCACAAGTTATTGATGAACAATCAAACAGGTGTTGAATTACTCATGGAATATATTCAAAGCAGTATAACAATGTAATATGTTGTGCTCGTCTTACTTCAACCTCGCAGGTGAAGTCCGACCCATCCAGCAGGGTCACGTGGCACACCACCAGTTTCATCTTGTTCTTCCTCACCAAACGGAGCGGCGACTGGAAAATGGAAGTTTGGCCTTGGCGTCTGTCCTTTTCTACCTCCTTCTTGTCTTCCTCCTTCTCAGCTACTTCTTGAGTCTCCTCTGTGCTCTCGAGACTTTTCTGGGCGCTCTCCTCTACTTTTTCTTCCCCGGCAGGCTGTTGTAGCACAAAGAAAACAGTTGGATGAGAGTCTTCTCAGCACTGTGTCTGTGTTGGCTTCTAGAATGGTGCGGGTGTTTGTTTTCGGTTCGCTGGCTGAGAAGTTGATGTCATACTAGGGTGGGCCTGGGTGGCTTATTGTGACCACTGGATAAAACACAAGAGTCTGAGTGGGTGTCTCATCCAGAAAATATGCTGTTTATAACTTTTCATCTGCACAAAGACCAATCTGTTTTCATACCTTCCCCTTAGCGCTGGTTTCACTTGTGGTTTTTCACTGAGCCTGTTGCAAAATGCACGCCATACAGTAATAATTGAAGGTACTCAAAGCCACAAAAAGTATTGTTTTTACGCTTGAATACTGTACAGGGCACATGAAAAAAGAAAATCCTGTTAACCGACAAGGGTTGTAGGATGTTCCTAGGCAGATATCAAAGCTTGCAATGCAGCTAATAAACCCCAGTCTATTTAGTTAGCAGAAGAGCTTTATCCATCTTTCAGCACCAAAGTGAAGTGCTGAGTTCACATTCAGGCGTTGGTATTTACACAAATGCATACTTAAACAATTACATGACTTTCTTTTCTTTTTTTATTTTTAGTGCTTTTATTAAGCACTGTCAAGTGCTTGCTCATGTAAGTTCCAGTAGGCTCACTTTAAAATGGAACAGGGGACGGACCAGACAACCTCAGCTTCTTCCAACTCCTTTTGGACAATTAATCATTTGAGCAAAAATGTAAATGTGTGCTTGTAAATTTTTAGAATGTTCCAGGTGAAAATTTTAATTAATGTAAAAGGTAATAACGAAGGTAATTTATTTGTTTCCAACATGCTTAACAAAGCTCAACATGTCCAGAAAGGAGTAGGTAAATGCAAAAGTTATTTAAAAATTAATACTAAGGTTTATAAATATATGTTTTAGCCTTTTTTTTAGTTTATTTAATAGCAAATGACATGATGACATCATGTTACCACCACTGAAAGAATATCAAGAACAATATTGTTTATTTACGTTTGTACTTTAAATGGGAACTGCTCTTTTTTTTGGAATTTTGCCTATCGTTCACAATCACTATGAGAGACAACAAGACAAAAGTGTTTTTTTTCATTCTAACATGTAAAAATCGTCTCGTTCTAGGTAGCTATCAATGCAGCTAAAGGGAGCAATCAATTATACCGCTAAATCACTTCAAAAATGCATTCAAAAACTGTCACCAATACTTCTTTTAAGTTCCGTAACCTGTACCATAACCAAACTGTAGCGACATTGTTATTGTAAGAGCGAACACTCAGTACATGTCCATGCAATAAATTAGTCCGACTTCTCAAATAGTTCGGCTCTAAATAAGCCTCCTACTGCCCATGGAAACGCTTTAATCCGATTGTGTTCGGTTTTTGAAAAATCAGACTAATACACCTGGATTATGCGATTGGCAACCAGATCTCTCGAGGCGGTGGGACCCTAAGTATCATACAGGGAGACTGTTCATTTGCATCATAAATTAAAAGAACAAACATTTTGAAATGCATCCATGGTAGAAAAAAAGAAACAACGTTTTTTAAGAAGGTAGCTAAGGAAATGTAGAATGCCGGCTTAATTCGGACTCCCGAACAAAATACGGATGAGATGAAATAGAATGAAGCAGGTATATTAAAAGCGTACACAAACCTCTTCACACTGCATTTGTGCATAGCAACTGATTCACTTTCCGCACATTTGGCAAGATAGTCCAGAACAATAGCAACCTTCCTCTGGATATCAGTCGGGGCACGTACGGTCTTTTCCTTCAAATCTAAAACTCCTTACATCAATCAAAGCCTTTTGGATGAACTTTAAGATACCGTATTTTTCGGACGATAAGTCACAGTTTTTTTCATAGTTTGGCCGAGGGTGCGACTTATACTCAGGAGCGACTTATGTGTGAAATTATTAACACATTACCGTAAAATATCAAATAATATTATTTAGCTCATTCACGTAAGAGACTAGACGTATAAGATTTCATGGGATTTAGCGATTAGGAGTGACAGATTGTTTGGTAAACGTATAGCATGTTCTATATGTTATAGTTATTTGAATGACTCTTACCATAATATGTTACGTTAACATACCAGGCACGTTCTCAGTTGGTTATTTATGCGTCATATAACGTACACTTATTCAGCCTGTTGTTCACTATTCTTTATTTATTTGAAATTGCCTTTCAAATGTCTATTGGGTGTTGGGTTTTATCAAATACATTTTCCCAAAAAATGCGACTTATACTCCAGTGCAACTTATATATGTTTTTTTCCTTCTTTATTATGCATTTTCGGCCGGTGCAACTTATACTCCGGAGCGACTTATAGTCCGAAAAATACGGTATTCAAAAGTTTTGTTTCCATGATTTTGGTCTGAAATTTCCTACAAAAAAACTCTTCCGTCCATCTTTCATTGCATCCACCCTGCATCCGCCTAGATACATTCTTGGTAGTAGCATCATGTTCGTAGCGCAATCCAAGATGATTTCTTGATGCTGTTTGCTATTTAACATCAGAAGTGGAGTATGAACACCTCAGGGACCATCAAAAAAGCACAGCAGAGACTTTACTTTCTGAGACTCCTCAAAAAGAACAACATGTCACAAAAACTGCTTGTGTCCTTCTATCGCTATTCTACAGAGAGTGTGCTGACATACTGCATGTGTGTATGGTATGCCAGCTGCACGGCGGCAGAGAGAAATGCACTTCAGAGGGTCATAAAAACTGCCATGAAGATCACTGGCTGCTCTCTCCCCTTCCTAGATGAACTGTACAGTGCCAGGTGCCTCAAAAAGGCCCAAAACATCATAAGGGACCCATCTCACCCTGGACATAAACTTTTTGAACTGCTGCCCTCGGGCAGGAGATACAGGACAATAAAATGCCGGACAAACAGACTTAAGAACACTTTTTACCCGATAGCAATAGTGTCGCTGAACACAAGACGACAATAATGACTGTGCATGTGAGCTGTGTGCTTGGTATTTTTATGTATTTTATGTATTTTTATCTATTTATCTATGTTCTTATGTTTTTATGTGTTATGAATTTGCACTAAATTAATTAGTTTTGCTCACAATTTTGTTGTACAATGTACAATGACAATAAAGATATATTCTTTATATTCTATTCTGAATACCCATTAGAGACATAATATTTGTAATATGTGCCAATATTACAGCGGACATCAGTTAAAATAAATTGTAAGCATCGGCAAATGGCTAGTGTGACATCATGGATCAACCGGAAAAGGAATTCATTTTAACCGAGCTCAAAGGAAATAGTGCCCCCCCCCCCGTGTATGGAAGGCACCTGGCATATGACCAATAGTTGCATTAGAGAGAGTGCTTGGACACTTGGACTTCACACATAGATGTGAAAATACAAAAAAAACAACTAAGAATTCAGACTAATTTAGTGCATGGAAACGTAGTGACTGAGGAACTATCTTTCTAGCGTGGTAACACATTGGCGTGCTTTGATATTAGCCGTAAAAGCTAACTACGGCAAGCTTGCTTCAACGTCAGCACGAAACGCGTTTGAGTTTGCAATGCACAACACAATGCGATAGAACACCAATTTGTACTGACTGAAAAACATCAACAATCATATTACAGTATTTGTAAATTATTAGCCCACATTTAATGTTTTGTTTGTACTTATGCTGTCTGTCATGATACACATGTCATGCTGCGTGTATCATGTTCAATATAAAGTGTGACTCACTCGATGGACAGTTGTCTCTTTGGTCCAGCTGGCTGGGGACATTTGTTCTGGTTTATTTGGGGTAAGCACGCAACTTATGTCGAAGGTTTCTCACTGAACCCAATGGGTTGAGTTTTTTTCTTACCCTGATGTGGGATCTGAGCTGAGGATGTCGTTGTGGCTTGTGCAGCCCTTTGAGACACGTGTGACTAAGGGCCATATAAATACATTTTGATTGTTTGATTGAAATAGCTTATCTCCAAATTCAACATTTGCAGCTTCGAGTCGATTTCACCTCACTCTATCGGCTTCCATCTGCTCCAATGTTTCACCCTCTACTTTGTGCTCGCTTCTAGAAGCAGCAGTTAATCCTTCGTTCATTCAGCTTCAAAAAGATAAGGTTGTGAATCCTCATTGGAGCCACGTAAATAAGACCATCCACAAAACTGTACATTCTTAAGATACGGTCCATAAGCAGCTTGAAAGCAGTCTGTGAAACCTAATCTATGCAAAATTTAAACCAAAGTACCACCATTATATGTTATGTAGAACAAAAGGAAGTGTTTTAAAATGAGAGAAAAAACATCATAATATGACCCCTTTAAAATCGTATAGATTTATCAGTCTCCAATTCGTGTGAGGAAAAAAAAGTTCAGATACATAGACACAATCTTTAGTTTTTTTATTAGATAGGGGCAATATCAGAAATACATTTCCATTTGTTTTTTTAAATGATCATATACTGAAAACAAAAATATATATTTTTTCAAACACTGAATAAAAATTGTAACTTGAAAATGCTAAATTATGATTTTAAAGACCCAATTGTAAAGAATATTTTTTAGGGATGTCCGATAATGGCTTTTTGCCGATATCCGATATTCCGATATTGTCCAACGCTTTAATTACCGATACCGATATCAACCGATACCGATATCAAATACCGATATATACAGTTGTGGAGTTAACACATTATTATGCCTAATTTGGACAATTAGGTATGGTGAAGATAAAGTCCTTTTTTTTTAAATTAATAAAGTAAAATAAGATAAATAATTTAAAAACATTTTCTTGAATAAAAAAGAAAGTAAAACAATATAAAAGCAGTTACATAGAAACTAGTAATTAATGAAAATGAGTAAAATTAACTGTTAAAGGTTAGTACTATTAGTGGACCAGCAGCACGCACAATCATGTGTTACGGCTCAGACCCCTGCCGTCTGTGCGCACCTCGGGACACGCCCACGGGTGCGCACATCCAAGGACGCGCTGCGCGCGTCTCCGCCCTGCAGCAGCCACCAGCTGCAATCACTCACCAGAAATCTGCACACCTGAGATTGATGAGGGTGTGCCGGATAAAGGCAGGGTGGACCCAAGGATCGGCGCGGGAACTTAGTTTTCTCATGGTGTTCAGTAAGCAACAAGCTTTATGCTCTATTCTTGTTTTCCCTCTCCGTGGCTTACTTGTCCCTTGTTTTCTTCCGTGTCCCTGCAGTACCCTCCGTCGCCTGGACAGTGAGCTGTGCGTCTCACTATTCCCTGGATCTTCCCCTGTGTTTTGGACTGCCTTCCTCGTTTCCCGACTCCTCGCTCGCCCCCCCGGACTCTGACGTCTCTCTGTGCCCCACGGACCCCTCGCGCATCTTGGACCCCTTTTGCCTTGCCCTATTTGGACTTGTCTACTTCCTCATCCAACATCACGGTAATACACAACAGCTAACTACACACATAGTCTTACATCACATACTCTGGTATTTCGATTGTAGCTGAGATAGGCTCCAGCGCCCCCCGCGACCCCGAAGGGAATAAGCGGTAGAAAATGTATGGATGGATATATATTGTCTATATATATAATAAAACATTGTTCATACTGCCCCCTGGTGTATGTTTGCCGTCACCTCCCCTAGTAAACCATAACATCATGTGTGCTTATGGACTGTATCCCTTGCAAACTGTATTGATATATATTGATATATAATGTAGGAACCAGAATATTAATAACAGAAAGAAACAACCCTTTTGTGTGAATGAGTGTAAATGGGGGAGGGAGTTTTTTTGGGTTTGTGCACTAATTGTAAGTGTATCTTGTGTTTTTTATGTTGATTTAAATAAAAATAAAAAGACAAAAAAAATAAAAACGATACCGATAATAAAAAAAACGATACCGATCATTTCCGATATTATCGGACATCTCTAATTTTTTTATATTATACAGTATTACTATTTTATGTGTATCGAGGATCTGTACCTCTGTGTCAGCACTGGCGTTGGAATGGGACTCGGATTCTTTTTCCTTCACTTGCTCCTTCTCTTCCACCTCCTCTGCGTGACCGTTGACTTCAGGGACGTGCGCCTCCTCTTGATTCACCTTACTGACAGGCTCCTCTGTGGGTGGGTCCTCCTTAGTTGGGGAGGTCTAAACAACACACCATTTAGAGATTGGAGCCAAGGTGACAACAATACATAAGAGTCTTGTTTAGAGAACACAAAATAGACATGGATGCACACCTGGCTTTGAGACTTCTGCTTCTTAAACCATGTTGGCAAATAGCGAGTAATTCCTTTGCCCTCTTTCTCCTTCTCCGCCTCACCCTCCTCTACCACTTCCTGGGTCTTCTCTGTGGCCTTCTTTGATTGGTCGAGCCGGGCAGCTGACTTTTCCTCCGCGTTCTCCTTCACCTCCGTCTCGGAGCCTGCCTCTGTTGTCATGGCGACACGTTAAACCTGAGGAGGAGGAGTAAGAGGAAGAGGCGAGTGGTTAATGAAGAGTAAGGTTTTGTAAAAAAAAAAAAAAAAAAAAGAATATAAAACTAAATACACACATTTAGAATATTTTTAAAACATATGTAATACTGTAAATTGTTACTATATCATACAAAACAAAAATGTTCTACTTTTTTGTAATCAAGGGGAACATAGTTATGATTTTTATTTTATTTCAATGCATTATCAATAAAAACAGCGATCAGATTAGTCTGCTGTCATATTTGCTTGGTTATTACAGAGAGTACAGACATCAAGAGGATTTTTTTTACAGCACTCTAACTCATTTTTAATTTTAATTTTAAATGAGACAGAGCACAAGGCAGGAAGAAACCAACAACTCAGGGCACGGCTCAACAGCAAAAAGGGGAACACACCTTCATTGGTTTTACACTGCACCTGTGGCGAACACACACAAGCATGCATGCATGCACACACACATCAACCTAAATATCTTTGGCAGTCCTATGTGCTGTTAAACAGACACATTTGGACAGTCAGCACACAAGCTGACCATGACGTCTTTCAAGGGCGTAGGGCAGCGGGGGCATCTACCTGAAACTCTCTGCATGTTTTGTCTTTGTTATTATGTCGTGTGTGTGTGTGTGTTTGTGCAAACAAACAGCTTCAAGGCCGAGGATTAAAGCATGACTCACTTCATATTAAGCCATTATTATCATCATCATCATCATCCACTGTCCGTTCAAGTGTTCTCAGCCTAACCCTGCCCCACCAATCGCTGGCACTCTATTTACACCATATGTACTGTATAATTCTCGTTTCCGGTCATCTTAGCACCATTCTTACTCTTATTCTGCAAGTCCACCATTACTATGAACAGCCACAGCAGTAGGAAGAGTACAGGCATAAAAAAACTAATAAAAATGGCTCCTCATGCATGATTGGCTAATGAGGCATGGATGGATTGAATGAAGGATTAATGGAGGGAGAAGTGCATGTGTATGTTTGTGTAAGCAATGAAGTGTGCAGTTGTGTTGATAAAAACAAGTAAAAGACAAATATTATTTTAGAGTAAAAAAACAAAACAAGATGCCATTAACAGTATGTGTGCATAAAAGGGACACTCCTTTTTGCTGATAAAATGTTACACCTGATCCCCTAAACATCTCTTTTACAGGATGCACAGAACAATATTTACACATAGAAGTGAAGCTAATTAAATAATGGAAGTATGCTTTTACTGGAGCCGAGGCACTTGTGGTTTCACAGTAAGTGTCTGTCAGGCTGCAGAGTGTATAATTATCAGCCTTCAATTGAGCTATTACGGGAACGACACTCACCAACCACAACATTACAGTATATACACCTGTCAAATATACTGTAACAAGATCCAAATAAGAGCACTTGTCACCATTTAAGATTATATAAAATGCACAATATAAGTGTTTCTATATGTTCTTTTTTCTATACGTATTTAATCATGGCAGCCTGCCACAAATAAATGTGGATTGCCAAAAGAAGATTAGGCGAGGTGCTCATCCTTGCTCATTAACACATTATGATGGGAATGTAAGTTAAAGTTAAAGTATCAATGATTGTCACACACACTAGGTGTGGTAAAATTTGTCCTCTGCATTTGACCCATCCCCTTGTTCCCTTCCGAGTAAACCGAGCCGATTGCTTCGTTTCACTTCATTTCACTCGCTTCTACTTCCGTGAAATCTTGGCGTGCGTTTAAGAGTGCACTGCTGTTATCAGATGACGACAGGTGTGGACAATATTGGAGACGGACGCATTTGTCCTACTTGGAGGGGAAAAATATTTGATATTGCGGTTTAATTTCGAAAGCGCAACATAACGTCCTTCCGTCAGCGGCTGGGACTAAGAGTTACCATGCAGTTCCGGGTCTAGGGGGTGGCACACCACCCCTAGAATCTCAATCCAGGTGCCACCCCACTTAGAGGCAGAACGATTTGAAGCAATGTTTTTCAAACTGTGATACGTGTACCGCTTAGGCTCCATCTAGTGCAGGGGTCGGCAACCCGCGGCTCCGGAGCCGCATGCGGCTCCTTGACCACTGTGATGCGGCTCAGCTACATACATGCCGACCCCCTCGATTTTCACAGGAGACTTATGGATATCAGTGTCTCTCATAGACTACTCCCAGGGAAAACTAATTCTATTTACACTCTAATTACTATATAAAGGGCGTGCCCTAATTGCACTGCAGTAATTGTCCTCTATAGCATTTACATACAGCGTGCCAGTCCAGCCACATGTTGCATGTTGTTATTACTTGCACACACAGGAGAAGCATACTTACTCATCAGCCACACAGCTTACACTGACGGTAGCCGTATCAAACAACTTTAACATTGTTATGTTACAAATATGCGCCACACTGTGAACCCACACCAAAAAAGAATGAAAAACACATTTCTGGAGAACATCCCACTGTAACACAACATAAACACAACACAACCATTACCCAGAATCCCATGCAGCCCTAACTCTTCCGGTCTACATTATACACCCCCGCTACCACCAAATCCCCCCACACATCAACCCCCCCCCCCCCCTCTCCGTGCGTTGGTTGAGCGGAAGAGTTAGGGCTGCATGGGATTCTGGGTATTGGTACCGTCAGTGTAAGATGTGTGGCTGCTGACTTAGTAGCCTTGCTGTCTCTTACGTGAGCAAGCTTAAGCTGCATTCCGCTTGTGGCTGCGCAGTTACACTGATTGGGCAGACTGTAGAGGCCGTCAAATGCAGTGTCATCACGCTCTGATATTCGGGAGTTTCCCGGGAAAAATGAGAAGGTTGGCAAGTGTGACGCTATCAAGCGCCATTCACTCAAAACTCGCGGGCTGCACTAACATCAAATTTCCACATTAAAGTGCGTGCCGGTGCGTGTGTCTGAGACCCCTGGTTAACATAGCACAAAGCATGTAAGCTTTGTATGTGGTGTTTTTCATTTTAAATAAAAAAAATTTTTTTGTGGCTCCCATTACTTTCTTTAATGTGTGAAACTTGCCAAAATGGCTCTTTGAGTGGTAAAGGTTGCCGACCCCTGATGTAGTGGTACATCGGAGAATTGCTTAATTCAGGAATTACAGCCATAGATTGCCCTAAATTTATTTTTTAAAACATGAATTGATACATTTTGACCTTCAGTATGCAGCAACAATTGGTGCGGGCCACAGCGATTATTGTTGACCACGAACAGTATGGAAGAAAATTCTGCACAGACTCAATATATAAGTACTCATTTGGACAACCTTTCCAACTCATGGTCCAATTAATCAAAACCCAACACAGAACGTTAAAACATGTGATACAAAGACACACAACTTGCCCACTGAAATATGTGGACATTATAAAAAATGTCTAATAGTACCATACACAATTAAAAAATACACCCATTTAACCCATTTTAGAATAGAATAGAATATATCTTTATTGTCATTGTACATTGTACAACAAAATTGTATGATTTTTTTTTATTTTAGGCCTTACGGGTAATATGCAAAACACTACCCATACTAAGTTCTACATGTTTGACTCATTTTAGTTGCTTGAGGAGGGACATCAATAAAAAAATGGATGGATAGATGGATATTTCAGATGGATTGCAAAACTTTAAGGAGCTTGTTAGGAAAGTAAAGAAGGTGGGAATGGTTCACATACACTTAATATTCAATGTTTTATCGATATACTTCACAGTGTTTCCCACACATTCATTTATTTGTGGCGGCCCACCACGAAAGAATTACGTCCGCCACAAATTTAAAAAAAAATAAAAAATAAAAAAAATTTAAATTTAAAAAAATGTTTTTGTCCTGTCCAGCTTCTCAGGCAAATCATATAGTTGATGTAGATGCCCATATAGGCTGTTCAGATTTACTTTACAAAAGAGAAGTGTAGGATACTTCTCTTGTTGCCTTATTTGTATTTGACCACTACTGTTTTCTGTTTATTTGTTACTGACTGTGGCAGGACACCTCTGCCTCTGTTTCACTTTATGTTGCTGGTAAATAATATGGTTGTAGTAGTAGGCTAAAGTTAAATTATTTAGTATGCACTAATTAAAGGGGCAGAGCTTTAAGAGACATTTTAGGTTTTATATTTTATAAGATATATTTTTTGTAAGAACCACAATTAATAAATATATTTCAGTGAATAATTTATTGTTCAAATCTGTATATAAATATGTACATAAAGTGTTGCAATTATATTGTAAAATGGATGGATGGATGGACGTTTAAAACAAAACTGTTATTATTAATTAGTAAGTATACATTTTTTGAGCCTTTCTAGAGAAAATCATGTCATTGTAGTAAATTATGCAAATTACTCGATGATGTCATGGTGACCACGCCCATAGCCACGCCCCCACCGCCACAGGTATCTTGGCAGTTTATGGGAAACACTGCTTCATATTGTAGTGGTAGGCAATCTTATCCGGTGCGCACATATTGGCGGGCAATTTTAATCGTAGCGCAAATATCAAGGTGGTGGGCATTCTTTTTTGACTGATGATGACCAATGATGAACAGCTATGTTCCAGATGTCCGTGGCCCTTCACTTAACAGAAGTCATTTTAGTAACAATATATTTTTTTAAACAAGCGTGTTTTAAGTGTTTGCCTGCCAACACAAAAACAGGCGGATTCATCTGTTTTTAATGTTATTTCAGTCCCACCATCTTTTGTTATTCCACCGTAATTCTAGTTCTACACAGTACAGGTAATTTATTACTCTTAAAGGCACAGTGTAATATTTTTAATTGTTCTGTTGCTATGCAAGGCCCTAACCACGACCCATCAAGAGCAAGAGTGAAGTTTATTGCTCAAGGACACAACGGACGTGACGAGGATGGCAGGAGCCGGGGATCGGACCAGGAACCCTCAGGTTGACGAACCACGCCGTCAACGTTGCGTTTCATGATTTAACTTCGCGTCTACTGCCACGTTTGTTGTTGTTGCACGCGCCATTAACGAGTAGTGTGTTTTTCCCCGTCTCTATCAAAATATAACTATAGATGTAAACATTGTGTATGTGCTAAAAGATTCATTTATAATTGTTGCATATGGTAAAAGATTAACTCTGGTTTTGCTGACATTTGCTTTCTTTTATTTAGATTTGCCAAATTTGTGCTTTTTGAAACACTCGTAGCAAACGTGTTTAAGAAATACAAACAATATCAAGATAATACTTAAATGGGAAATAATAACCGTTAACATTATATCAAACAAACCTTTAACAAAGTGATCACTGCAAACTCATGCATTCTTCGACTCTGCTCCCTTGGACTGGAGTGTGAACTGCATGCTTTTCTAGTCGTCGTTTCGTAAAATCGTGCACTCTTGCACCCTTTTTGATTACCTCTTGAGGAACTCTAAAGAAACGTTTATCCTTTTTAAAGTTTGAACGATACATACAGCCAAAAACAATAAATGTTTTTCTTCGAGAAAGGCTAAATGGGGCCTACTACTCATTGAAAACAGAGCTAGCTTGGCCACCACGAATATCTAATGAGCGGGACATGAGCCGGACATGACCTCAGTAAAATCCAAGCAATACAGGCTAAAATGTTTTGTCATCTCATCAATTGAACGCAGGCTGTGCTGTCAGTGAGGCACAAAGACGGTGTATTAGATGTGAGAGTTATCATCAATCAAAGTTTACTTATATAGCCCTTAATCACAAACGTCTCAAAGGGCTGCACAAGCCACAACAACAGCCAAAGCTCAGAGCTCACATCAGGGCAAGAAAAAACTCAACCCAATGGGAACAATTGAGAAACCTTGGAAGGGATCGCAGATGTGGGACCCCCCCCTTGGGTGACCGGTGTTTATATCACTCCTGTATCACTCCTGTTTATTTTTGTTGGCCAAACTGTTGCACAGAACCACATGGTGCTGTTGAAAAAAAACAAAGCTTGTTTATTTGACTTTATTTTCATTAGCCAAACTGCTTTGTCTTTTATATTGATATGAAAAAAGTAAACACCATGTTTTTTTTACATTACTTGTGGAATTTTTTTTCATTTCACAAAGTTATAACTTTAAAAACCATTCGTGTGACATATTATTTTGTTAATATTTTATGGTGTATTCCTGTATGACAAATTTCTGCTCAAACTCTTTTAGTACCAGTAAAGTGGAAACACAAGTTGCCTCTATATTGAAGCTATTATCATATGTACTGTATCTGATTTATAACACTAAAAGACTTCCAAAGTTTGCGGACAAATGGATATGATCAAAATAGTATCAACCTCACAGAGATTCCCGAGCCATTTTGAGAGATAATGAGGAAGCTAGTCAGGTGATCTCATGGCATCGCGCTAGGAACCACACAGCTCTTCCCAATCAACAACAATGCTAATCAAGCAGACTTTGTGAGAGCCAACACCTATTACTTTTGGAAAAAATATGATCCGGGACCTTACATTTTTGAACCCGAACACAAAAAGGATGAGCACTAAGTTTTAAAAGTCGAGTGATGGATGCAGTTTCATTGTGACACTATAACATCCGCAGCATTGCTATGTGCTAAACATACAAACTAACCATAACAAAACAAAACAAAACAAACACTTACTGTAATATTTCCACTCTCGCTGGGATGCAGACCGATGGGACGCTCACATAATTCCATTTAAATGAAGAATTAATCACAATCCTCACAGTGTTAAAAAGAAGTTCCTACAGGAAGCGTCTTTTGGGGTCTATTTCGCCATCTTGAAAACGTGAAAGTCTACCAGCCTGACGGTCCATGGCCACATTTGTCTACTACCAGGTGAGAAATGCATACATTTTATTTAAAATGTACTTTTAGCAAGTTTGAGACAAAACAAAAGCAGCCATCTGCTCAGTGTGTGAACAATAGCAACGTAAGCAAGTATTAGTTAAGTGAAGTTAAAGTGCCAATAATTGTCACAGCTCACTGCTATCAATATGCGGCTAACATAGTCTGTCTGCGTTGCCGCTTAATATAGCAACATCATTCATATTTGGTTAATTTCCAGGTCACGACATTTAAATAGAGCATAGTTAGTGCTTTCTGGATGTTTTTAGAGAGAGTATAATTGGCGCAACAGAGGACCCTCGATCTGTTGACTTAATTGTTAGTTATTTATTTACGATTTTAAATGCATAAAAAAAGCCAAGCATGTGTTCCTGTCTTACATAAGAATTGTGAATGATAAACACCACATCTCTTCCCAATTTTTGCGTATTTCCAGTATGACTGATCTGAAAACATGGTCAGAGTGCAGCAGCGTGACTGCCGGGATGTCAATCCGAAGGTATTCGGAGCGGAATATTCAAAATGGCTGACTGAATTTGTGGCCTTTTATGATGTTTAAACTGTGTTTTCACATCATTTGCAGATTGTAAATACAATTGGATATGGTTTAATGGATACAATGAAACATAAATAAGCATAAAAAGTCAACTTGTTTTTCCACTCTACTGGTACTTTAATGGATCTGCCTCAATACAGAAAGCACATGTACACACACTTGCTCGCACTTGAAAATACAAGGACCTTGTTCTTGCTCCCTCATAACTTTCTAACACAACAACACTCTCTTTCCTCTTCTACAGCATAGCGTCTCTTTTCTTTCCCGGTTCTACTAAATCTCTGCTACACTCATCTCTCTTCACACAATCCCGCTCTTCCGGGGGCCTCTTTCCAATTCCCCTCCAATCAGCCACTCGCATTATCTCACCCCATACTTCCCCTGTTCACTCGTCTTCCCACAGTCCATATAAACAATGGTGGTGACACTATTACGGTATGTGTACAGACGCATGGTGAAAGTTTTATAGCAGTGCAATTGTTGAATTACTGTAAATTCTATTCTTGTGCAGGATTAGCCGCAACTGATACAGTGGATGTGCATGCATGTGTATGTGTGTGTTGGGGGGGGGTTGACCGACCACCGTCCAATGGCATACGTCACTATGATGTCAAGCGTTTAAGGTTGCATAACGCAGCATCTGTTTGTGCCGCAGTGCAAACGATCAAACCATTTCACAGCCAATTAGCACTGCTAATGTTAATGAGTAAATGTTGCATAGATCAGTTTGAACTGTTTTAGCTTGCAATGACAACTCCAGATTTGGTTGAATAATAATTGGACAAATATAAAGAATAATTCATATCATTGCTTGTGAATCGATATTGCGAGAATTGAAAATATATCAAATTGTTTATTTTACCCAATCCTAATATGTTTAAGTTACCACAGAGCAGGGCTGTCCAAAATGTGACTAGCTCAGTTTTATTCCCCTGCAGTATTATTAATAACATTTAATATATATAATATTACCAGAACGAGGGGTGCATAATAATTATCAGGCTGATATGTGCATCTTTCCAGGATGCACCGTTTTGTGGGCGGTCTTATTTACTTGTCTCCATCCCTTCAGCCATGTTGTAGCCTTTAGCGATTCCATATGGAGTTTTCTGACAGATATATAAGTTAGAACTATATGATACTTTGTATTTGACATGGCAACAGCGGAAGATGCATGTGCGAGCTAGTACGCCCCACAACAAGAGGATATAGAAAAAGAAGGACCATAGTGATAAAAATGTCAGACTACAATGGCGGACACGCACAAACTTCTTTGGGTAAATCTTCACAATTAGGGATGTAAGGATAGGAAAATTACATATCACGCTTATCGTGACCAAAATGATCACGGTTATCATTACTATTGCTTTTTTATTGAATGCGCTAAAATAAAGTACCGTATTTTTCAGACTATAAGTCGCAGTTTTTTTTATAGTTTGGGTGCGACCTATACTCAGGAGCGACTTATGTGTGAAATTATTAACACATTACCATAAAATATCAAATAATATTATTTAGCTCATTCACGTAAGAGACTAGACGTATAAGATTTCCTCGGATTTAGCGATCAGGAGTGACAGATTGTTTGGTAAACGTATAGCATGTTCTATATGTTATAGTTATTTGAATGACTCTTACCATAATATGTTACGTTAACATACCAGGCACGTTCTCAGTTGGTTATTTATGCGTCATATAACGTACACTTATTCAGCCTGTTGTTCACTATTCTTTATTTATTTTAAATTGCCTTTCAAATGCCTATTCTTGGTGTTGGGTTTTATCAAATAAATTTCCCCAAAAAATGTGACTTGTACTACAGTGTGACTTATATATGTTTTTTTGCTTCTTTATTATGCATTTTCGGCCAGTGCGACTTATAGTCCGGAGCGACTTATAGTCCGAAAAATACGGTACTTTTACACACACTGAAATCTTTTGACCAAATATTTACTTTTTAACTAACCAAAAGACAAAAAACCAAAACCCACTATTTTCACTGATAGTGTTTTAGTCTTAGTTTTCTTTATCTAATTGTTTTAAATATTACTTTGTACAGTAGCACTTTAGGATGTATAGAAATGTAAACTGTGCAACAAATACAATATATTATTATTATTTATAATTTCTGGCGACATTGCACCATTCTACTCGGTTTAGCGGCCCTTGAACGCACCGTAAAAACACCTCCGTCTCGTAATCCTCAATCACTCAAACTGAGAGAGCACAGCTTGTAGGTTTAATGTTGACAATAGAATATCTGAGTTGCTCAGACAGCAATGTGTTTATATAAGTTTAGATTGCTGTACGTATGTTGTTTCTTAATGGGAAAATACGTTAATGTCTCGTGTTTTTGTGTTAGCATTTAAGCTAGCGCCAGTCAGTCCATGAGTTTATCAATCACAGTTTTTCGAACATTTTAATTTAAAACATAAATACAAACCGTACAAATAATACCAAATTACTGTTTATTGTTACATCCCTATTTACCACATATGAAGATATCTGCTGACGACACTAGCAACAAATATGTCACTACCTGCTCAAATTCCTAACGGTTCATTTGGAGCAAGTATGAAGGAAGGCAAGATTGTTTTATAAATATCTCTACCATGCCCCCATGGTTTGATATGACATTTTTGGGATCTATGTTGACAACAGGCAACGGGTAAGAAAACTTGGTTTTTCATAATAGAACCTCTTTAAGACTTCAGTGTTCTATATATTCAATATAAAGTGGTTAACATATTTTTGAACTTGTAAAATGGCTTAACTTTGAATCATTGTATTTAATGTTTATAAACAGTTTTACAATGGTGAAAGTTTTATATTTCCACTTCCTTCATTTCCTGTATGGATTGTGAGAATGCGATGGCCCTTAAGAAGTTCCGTTGTGTCTCTGACATATCCAAGATGATTATAAAACACTTCTCATCGTTACGTCTACAGAGGAAAGATTAAGTCCTTAAGATTGTTTTAAAGTGGCGAGCTTATAACTTGTGACAAGATTTTAACAATAACAAAGCTGCTAACAGGACATGAAAAGATCAAAAGAGGAGCTAAATCCATACTTGCATCTGTTGTCATGATCTATAACATTTTAACAAAATGAATTATCACCAGTTCTTACCTACTGTTGCTTCCTTCGTTGACTTCTCTGGTCTTTCTAACGTACTTCCTCCTCTTTCCCTATTCTCCTTTCCTCCCTTTACTTTCCAACCAAAAAACCCTGCGCCCTACAAAGATGCCACTGCCATTTTCCTTTTCTCCATCTGATCGGCTCTCTTCCTCTGAGCTGTGCACCCTACTCCCACGGGACAGATATAGAGAGTGGAGCCTGGAGAGAGGCTACGAGGGGGAGAGAGAGAGCAAAGGAGCGCATGGTGAGCGCATGGACACCACTGTTTTGCTTGTTATTAACAAACTATATTAAAAAAAGGTGCAAATCCAGAATGTTTCCCCTCTTTTTGTTAACAATGGCGTTTTTCACAATGCAAATGTATCCGTCAATAATGTACACAAATGTAGGAGCTGAGTCTCTATCATTTTGTATGATAAAAAATGTCATAAATAATTGTTTTTACTTTAATAATATTTGTAGCAACACAATAAAGCGCCTACAAAGCTGTTGAGAGCTGTGCACTCATTACACTTTAAATACTGCCATCTTGTGGAGTTGATAAATGGCGGCGGTTGGCTACAGCTACAGCTGTTATTGCCAATGCTGCTAATTACAGATCATGACAGTGACTCATGGCTTTTGTAGACTACACACCCGACAACTACATAGGACTAATTAAATGAATAGAACGTTTGCAGTAGTTTATTTTGACATGATCATTTACGAGCACAATGTACCACATTGAGCTGTGAAGCAGGAGTGTCCTAAATCCAATACCAACACAAAATGAAATATGGAATTGTAGCAGCCTGCATGTAAAATGTGTGATCATACTCTCCGATACCAGCGGTCTTGCAGTATGTTTACTTGTGCAAAGTTGGACAGCTAGTTAACATCTAAATGTCCTCCAATAAGCACACAAGGTTGGTCTTTTCTTGTAATTTAGTCAAGCCATTTACAAAAGTTAAACAATGGTAGGTAGCAGCTGCACAACAGCTAAGCACACAATAGCACACAAGCTTGAGATACACGTAATAAGTGTCTTTGATTGAAAAATATTGCAGTCTAAAACAGCACATTTTTCAATATAATCAAGTATCAAATATTTATAGTTGCATATTAATTACACATACAATGTATTCAAGGCAGAAACATATTAGAAGAAAGTATCTGCAAACAAACGGGTCTGCGTCCTTTAATGTGCTTTATGAGCTTAACTTCAGGAATTATTGGTGTTTATTATTAAATTTACTGCGTCATGAATTATTGTGACCACTAGGTGTCCTCAAAAAATAAGTTACCACTCCACTTCATTTTAAAGACAGCATAAATTCCAGATGGTTAATAATACATAGGTTAGATTGTTGTTTTTTTTATACCTACCATCGTTCTCTATTGGACTAATTTCACTTGATCAAACCTTTTCTTACATTCCACACTACAAAATGATAAAAGTGCGTGGGATTTCTGCTCACATTGTAGATAATCATTATCGGTATCGCTATTAAGGCGCCAATGTGAAAAAATTGTACTGGGACACCACTAAAGTGAACTATTAAAAGGTGTTCACCAAATTACGCACAAATTAAACCGGATCTTTTGATTGGCATTGGACCTAAGAGAAAAACGTGTGAGAGCATTACATAAAGAAGCATGTTTTTGGCTCACGTTGACATCATGACACCGTAATTTTGAACTAAACCCGAATAAAACTGTCTTGCCAACAAATAACATTCTCCCTCTCACACAGTTACACAGCCTACCATATACACTGAATGGATATATTAACATTGTATATTATTTGATCTTGAAAGTGCTAGATTGAACAGTTATACGATCTGCACCAACGTTCCACCCAATTACACATCACAAGAAAGTGAAACACTACATATACTTATAACTTTATGGCCGCCTGTCTTAGTTTAAGGAGTCATCATGGCAAAAACTTCCTGCTCTTATATATATTTTTATGAGAGACATTAGTGAGCGTGACAGCTATTGAACAAGATAATAAAGACAGTTCATGGATTAAATTAATTGGTGTTTTGTTCATCCCCTGACAATGACAAATCCTAATATTATTAAAGACACATGTGTATACTAACCCATCCACACGCCCCTATTCAGTGCATGGAGGGACAGTGGTGGGGCAAAGAGGAGGGGGTTGGGGCGGTCATGCTTCCATGGCAACAGCATTCACGGACACCAACCATAAATCCCCATGGAGACAAGAGATTACCGCTGCAAAAATAAAGATTATTGAGGCAGCGTAGAAGTGACAAAAGAGATTACGGCCATGCCTAAACCCGTTTCGGACCAGGGCAGATTTGAAGCTGGACTGGATGTGCAGGTGGTGCTCCTTTCCCCCTCTTTTACATCGCACTTGCCAAACAATAGTTTTGATGTAAAAAAAAAAAAAAAAATGTTGTGTACAACGTGCAAAATGAAACAAATGAATCAACTGTTTATTGTGTTTTAAATTCAATCTCGTGTTATTGTGTTGTATTTGAATTTACCACACATTCATGGTGTGAAAACATGCCTCATGTTCTGTCACACTGCACACTGATCCGCAAACTATAGGATTACATAGAGGATAATCTGTGTGTGTGTGTCTGTGTTTCGATCTGTCTGCATGTCTGTTTGTCTTTAACCTTACTGCGTGCCACATCTATTGCCAGACAGTTCCTTTGTTTTTTGTGTTGAGTCATTACTTCACTTGTTGTGGTATTACTGCATACTGCATAACATGATGCTTGCATACACAGCTGTTTGTCAACAGCATACTAAAACTCTGCACAAACCCTAATCATTTTCTGCATATGCTGTGCCTCATACCAACCTTAGGAAGTTTTACAGTTAATATCGTTTATCGTTACATCCCTGATCACTCCTTGTAAGTAACATATGATAATGTCACATTTATGAAATAAATCCATAGAAAGACTCCGAAACAAACCAAGAAAGTCAAACCCGCTTAAATAAAAGACATATCATCCAATCACTGCAATCGCTCCTCCCACCATGCACGATACGTACAGAAGAGAATTGTAAAGCGCTTAGTAACAGAAATGACATGCCATACTGTAAATAAGATAATTGAGGCTATTTAGTTTTTTTTACGAAAGCACAAAGAAGGAACAGACATGCACTATAAAAATGCATCCTTCAATGGCTTGTGTGTTCCTCTGGAATGATACAGTACTATATAGAAAATACTTGATCCTCTATGGAGTCCTGTGTCGCTTATGTTAGAAGTCTCTCTCTCGCTGTGTGACTGAGAATAATTCTCAGCTCATATCTGCTATTGTTGTCTCTTAAACTGTGAGAATGTGCCAGCGACTCTGAGTGAGGATGATGGGCGGGTCCCAGAAGGAGACAGACTTTACAGAGAGTTATTGAAAAATAACAAATATTAGCCACTTGGCTAAAGCTAAGAGAGACAGCAAAACTTGTGACTACAGCCGACCCACTTTCAAGTCTCTCTCGCCAGGAGCGATGGGTGTGGTGTTGCTATCTAAACCTACATCCCGCAGAGGGTGAGGACAACAGGTGTCACACATAATGACTTGCTTAATGAGGGTGAGGAAACAAGATACAGATGTCGAGATGAATGTATGCCATGTCTGTCTCAAAGTTAGTGCTGGACGATTATGGCAAAAATAACAATCACATGTATTTTTGATTGATATTGAAGTCACGATTAATAACACGATTATTCATTATTTTGAAAACACAAGTATTTATTGTACCACCAAAAGTCAACTTTAAATATAATTTAAAAGAACGGGTATAAATTAGTAACACATTTTTCTGTTTTTATTCTTTTAAATTCTGTTTTTACCTTATTTTAGTTTACTTATTTTGCCACCATAGAGTGAGTGCTTTTTGTGACATTAATCAAATTTAATAAAATGCAAAAATCCTCACATTTATTGGGGCAATACATCTTTGGACAATTTCACCAATATTTTAAAGGGGAACTGCACTTTTTTTTGGAATGTTGCCGATCAATCACAATCATTAGGAAAGACAACAGAACAGATGTATTTTTTTTAATGCATCCTAGATAGTAAATAAATGTGATCAAAAGTCGCTTACAATGGGGCCTATGGGAGCCGCTCCATTCTGCTGATAAAGCCCTTAAAAATGTCCAAACACCTCCATTAAGATTTTATATACATGGTGTAAGTATATATGTAATGTAATAACAGGCACATTTATTAATAACATATAATATTGACGTATTTGGATCCTTTTAAGCATACGCGGCACAACAATCATTGGTACTTTAATCTTTAATCTTAATATTAATTAATTTAAAAAACGCATCACGACGTTTGCTTTTTTTACACGCTATTCGGCCATTCGGGACATGGGACAAGAGAGAGCTAACATGTAATTGTAAATAAACAAAACTGTTAAATAACTACTGTAAATTAATCACATGCTGGTGTTAATCTGTATGGTCATGTTCAAAGTTCACAAATGTTTCTAAGTATGCAATGCGTGAAAGATTATGGACGAAGAATGAGAAGTGTTGTGTGTGAGAGAAAAATATGTGTGCGCACGAGAAAGAATATGTGTCGGAATTAAACCTGAAGCTAGCACAAAATTGACAATAAAAGTTGAAAACAGTGTCGTACTTGGTGACTTCTTTTGGGTGCAACAACAACACAATACGCTGAAAAACGACACATACAGTAATTATTTTAGAGCGCATGGAGATATTAAGTACCCGATGTCAGTTGTCATGCAATTGTTTAATCACTGTTGTTTTATTTCATACAATAATTTGTGCATTTCAAACACAAAGTCTGCTCGCCTGTGTTCAGAGACCCTCCTCGGCAAAAACTGACCAATCACAGCTCTGCGTTCTGCGTTGCCGGCGACGCGAACCTAGGATTTTTGGGAGCTGCATGCAGGAGACTATGCAGGGGAAGGGGGACGACGGTGTCGCCTACGCAAGCTACGCAACGCGTGAGTATACACCAGGCTTAAGTCGATTATGTCAACATTAGCACACAAGCTTGTGTTTATGGTATGTCACTAATACTTGGTTAATATTGAAGTCACAAAATGTAAATGGAATTTTGTTGGCAGTTTTTGGATGTTTTTTAATCGGGTTTAATGGGCGGAATAGAGGACTCCCATTGGCTCCGCTGTAAACTGACTTTTATTTACGTTTATTTAAGAGTTAGAATGCATCAAAAAATATATATATTAGTCGTCATGACTTTCATAAGGATTGTGAACAAGAGCTGCGATGAGGTGGCGACTTGTCCAGGGTGTACCCTGCCTTCCGCCCGAATGTACAAACCCCGTTTCCATATGAGTTGGGAAATTGTGTTAGATGTAAATATAAATGGAATATAATGATTTGCAAATCATTTTCAACTCATATTCAGTTGAATATGCTACAAAGACAACATATTTGATGTTCAAACTGATAAACTTTTTTTTTTTGCAAATGATCATTAACTTTAGAATTTGATGCCAGCAACACGTGACAAAGAAGTTGTGAAAGATGGCAATAAATACTGATAAAGTTGAGGAATGCTCATCAAACACTTATTTGGAACATCCCACAGGTGAACAGGCAATTTGGGAACAGGTGGGTGCCATGATTGGGTATAAAAGTAGATTCCATGAAATGCTCAGTCATTCACAAACAAGGATGGGGCGAGGGTCACCACTTTGTCAACAAGTGCGTGAGCAAATTGTTGAACAGTTTAAGAAAAACCTTTCTCAACCAGCTATTGCAGGGAATTTAGGGATTTCACCATCTACGGTCTGTAATATCATCAAAGGGTTCAGAGAATCTGGAGAAATCACTGCACGTAAGAAGCTAAGCCTGTGACCTTCGATCCCTCAGGCTGTAGTGCATCAACAAGCGACATCAGTGTGTAAAGGATATCACCACATGGGCTCAGGAACACTTCAGAAACCCACTGTCAGTAAATACAGTTGGTCGCTACATCTGTAAGTGCAAGTTAAAACTCTCCTATGCAAGGCGAAAACCGTTTATCAACAACACCCAGAAACGCCGTCGGCTTCGGTGGGCCTGAGCTCATCTAAGATGGACTGATACAAAGTGGAATCTGTGGTCTGATGAGTCCACATTTCCAATTGTTTTTGGAAACTGTGGACGTCGTGTCCTCCGGACCAAAAAGGAAAAGAACCATCCGGATTTTTATAGGCGCAAAGTTGAAAAGCTAGCATCTGTGATGGTATGGGGGTGTATTAGTGCCCAAGACATGGGTAACTTACACATCTGTGAAGGCGCCATTAATGCTGAAAGGTACATACAGGTTTTGGAGCAACATATGTTGCCATCCAAGCAACGTTACCATGGCCGCCCCTGCTTATTTGAGCAAGACAATGCTAAGCCACGTGTTACATCAACGTGGCTTCATAGTAAAAGAGTGCGGGTACTAGACTGGCCTGCCTGTAGTCCAGACCTGTCTCCCATTGAAAATGTGTGGCGCATTATGAAGCCTAAAATACCACAACGGAGGCCCCTGGACTGTTGAACAACTTAAGCTGTACATCAAGCAAGAATGGGAAAGAATTCCACCTGAGAAGCTTCAAAAATGTGTCTCCTCAGTTCCCAAACGTTTACTGAGTGTTGTTAAAAGGAAAGGCCATGTAACACAGTGGTGAACATGTCCTTTCCCAACTACTTTGGCACGTGTTGCAGTCATGAAATTCTAAGTTAATTATTATTTGCAAAAAAAAAACAAATTTTATGAGTTTGAACATCAAATATCTTGTCTTTGTAGT